>NC_083468.1:20884163-20944163 GCF_030014155.1 Tachysurus vachellii
GCTGATAAATGTACTTGTATTTTTTTTTTTTTTTTTTTTACTAATTTTAACATATTAAATGTTTGCACATACCTTTGGCTCGTTAATAAACATGTTCTACAGAAAATATCTCACAGAAGGTTCTCTCCCCAAATTGTACACAAATGTAATACACAAATGTAATAAACATTTAAAATAACCAAATCTGTTAGGTATTAATACCTTTACCCAAATATGTTACAAATTTGCTTTATGTTTTACTGAGGTGAATTTCTCTATTACAAGTAAAACTGTTTAATGTTTTATATCCTTTTATATCCGAGTTCAAGTTTGCATGGTTGAATGATTTCTAACTAATCACACAATAGCATCTAGTCTAGCATGTGAGTGTGCTTTGAGATGAGACAATCTGAACCTGTAATAAGCTGAAAACTGTTTAATATCTGCTCCATTATGTTTGTCTTGAGGCTCTGTGTGTTGCACATTGTTAAATTGTTGAATAAGAGAATAACCTCAGCTGAATAAACAGTAATGAATGGTGGAAAGCCTTTGTTCAGGTCAATGTTGCCTGCTGGGAGCCATGAGACAGCACATAATCAGCTTTTATCCTGGTGCAGCTTCATACATTATCAGCAAACATCCTTCATCGTCATCATAATCATTGGCATTGTTTAAATTATGGGCATCCACGTTTCGGTTCTGCAATTGTCTGATTTTCTGGTGTGCTTTTGTTAGCCATTTTACCGCTGTGCATTACACAGCACTTTTTTGTTTATGAATAGGAGTATACTTTGCCAACTCAGTCAATAAATCTAAGTAATACTCACAGAGCAAGTGCTGATAGCATGCAATTAGACATGAGGGACTTCTGGCTTACTGTGACATCCCCCACTGTTGCCATGTGAACTCTATACTAATTCGTCAGTCATTATTAGCGAGGAAAAATAAATAATGGGAAACATAGGAAAGGTAATTCCATGTTTTTTTATTTACAGCTTGTCCAATCAGTACAGTTCCAACTGTGCAACAACTGGACTTCAAACTGAAGCGTGTTTCTTTTATGAGACAATTTAGTCTGTCATTCTTTTGGTTAGAGGATTGAGTGCCTGCAGGCATGTTGTAACTTTTAGATTTGAGCTCAAAGAGGCTGCTGGACCCTCAGTGGGCTTTAACTGGGTGATGTCCAACACTCTAACTTTCTCTTGTCACAGATGACTTTGTTTTGGTTGCTCTATTTATCGCTTGCCAATGTTAGTCCATTTCAGAAGCCTTAGTGAAAATGTTTCTGCGTGTGTCTTTTATGATGTAAATGAACGTGTCATCGTGATAAGTGAAGTCCATGAAAGAATATTCAGCTGAATTAGTGGCGCCTGTTGTTTGTATTTCAGACTTGTCTTTACATGTCAATAAACTGACAAGTACTTACTGTATATCTTCCACTTAATCATTTCATCATAATATTATTAGGTTTTTTTTTACCTAAATGTAATCTTTTATGTATTTATGGTCATGATACTAGAGTATTTGAAGCTGTTATTTAAGTACATCTATTGCCTGGTATAGAATACAGTACATCTATGACATCATGCTTTCTACATGGGAAGTCTGAAGTCTTTACTGATATAATCAGAAATGTTTATGTCATTCTGAAAATCAGGTAGTTCTTTCTTTCTTTCTTTCTTTCTTTCTTTCTTTCTTTCTTTCTTTCTTTCTTTCTTTCTTTCTTTCTTTCTTTCTTTCAGCTGTGATGATCTTTCTTTCTTTCTTTCTTTCTTTCTTCCTTTCTTTCTTTCTTCCAGCTGTGATGATTTTTCTTTCTTTCTTTCTTTCTTTCTTTCTTTCTTTTTTTCTTTCTTTCTTTCTTTCTTTCTTTCTTTCAGCTGTGATGATTTTTCTTTCTTTCTTTCTTTCTTTCTTTCTTTCTTTCTTTCTTTCTTTCTTTCTTTCTTTCAGCTGTGATGATTTTTCTTTCTTTCTTTCTTTCTTTCTTTCTTTCTTTCTTTCTTTCTTTCTTTCTTTCTTTCAGTTGTGATGGTTTTTCTTTCTTTCTTTCTTTCTTTCTTTCTTTCTTTCTTTCTTTCTTTCTTTCAGTTGTGATGATTTTTCTTTCTTTCTTTCTTTCTTTCTTTCTTTCTTTCTTTCTTTCTTTCTTTCTTTCTTTCTTTCTTTCTTTCTCCTCACATTCAGGACACATGAGAGATGCTAATTTGTCAACACTAATGCAAATCTAAAAACAAGCAGATGTTTTCATTTTTCAAAATGCATCATTTATGAGTTTCCACAGCAGATGGCATTACACCAGCTACTGGTAATGATGTTGAAATGATATATACTTTACCCAAATAGTGGCATAAAAAGTCTAAGATTGTCATTCAGAATAATATATAAGTAAAACAAACTAACAACACAAATAGATAAATAATGCTTATTTGCAAACACCTTTAGACATTCAGATAGTCCATGGTGCTTTACAAGTGAAACATATCTATAAATAATGTACATAACAATTACATTTCAATGTATAGATAAAAACAAGCAAATTATACTCCATTAAACAAGAACTGAAATCTCACAACACCATGAACACAAACTTTATACAATAATGTTAATAAAAATCAGACATTTCTGTATTGTACGCCATTGTACACACATGGAATGATTGATGATGGCATTTGTGTGTGTGTGTGCCCACCCCGTCTGGTTATATTAGAGTGTGCAGACTGCTTTGGGCTCAATAATCTGAAACAGATGGCAGTTTGTTTGAAGTGCCGTTATTCAGCACTTGGTGTGTTCCTCCTCAGTACCTGAACTACACAGGATCCAGATATCACACAGAGAACCTAGCATGCAACAGGGACACACCGACCTAACAGTGAAACATGACCAAGAATCACATATTACTGAGGAAAATCCAGTGCTGTAAAAGTGGAAACAATGTAAACAATCACATCTCTAATGTGGTAGAGTGCATAAAAAATACAACACAACACAACACAACACAACACAACACAATACAATACAACACAACACAACACAATACAATACAATACAATACAATACAATGCAACACAATACAATACAATACAATACAACACAATACAACACAACACAATACAATGCAATGCAATACAATACAACATAATACAATATAACACAATACAATACAATACAACACAACACAACAAGACACAACACAATACAATAGAAGGCAATACAATACAATACAACACAACACAATACAATACAATGCAATGCAATACAATACAACATAATACAATATAACACAATACAATACAATACAAGACAACACAACACAATACAACACAACACAATACAATATAACACAATACAACACAACACAACAAGACACAACACAATACAGTGCAATACAATACAATACAACACAAAACAACACAACACAACACAACACAATACAATGCAATGCAATACAATACAACATAATACAATACAACACAAAACAGTATACACAATACAACACAACACAATACAATACAATATAACACAATACAATGCAATACAACACAACACAATACAATACAACACAATACAACACAATACAATACAACACAATACAATATAATACAATCAGAGTAGAATTAAAAATCTCAGTATAGAATAAAAATAAGAACAGAACAGAATAGAATAAAAACCTATTAATAAAATTGCATGGATTAGAATAGAACTGAAAAGAAAAAAAAAACCCAGTAAAAAATAAAACAAAAGAATTCAATAGAACAGAATATTCTAAAGAATAAAATAGAATGAAAGTGAATAAAAGACATCACAGGAAACATGAAATATAACACAATAGAACAGGAAACATGATACAATAGAACAACACAGAAAAGGATAAAATAGTGTAAAATACAATAGAATGAAAGTTAATTGTCACTGACGAACTTCAGAGAACACAATGGAACAGTTTAGAAATTTAATGTCATGTGCCTAAAGCTGGAGGACGTTGTTATTAACTTTGTTACATGCTCCATCTCATTCACACACTAATATGGGAGAAAGTAATACGAAGAGTGACGTTCATATCCACTGATTCATTCACAACATGCAAGGCAAAATCAACTGAAGGTTTATATTTTATGAGCTCAGCATTTATCACTCAGCAGATCAGTGTGAGAGGCATATAAAAAACCAACACTGAATAAACGTAATCCATAAACGCATCACATAGAACCCTGTGAGGTGTTATTCATGGCTTATCCTCACCTAGAGCTACGGGCTTATATGAGAAACTATGCTGTGACAGCAGAAGATAGAGGATCCAGCGGAGATTTGGACCCCACTGATGCACCAGATGCAGGGTAATGAAGAATAAAGACATTATCCTTCAGCTGAGAGCACCCAACCTCTCCCTCCTTTAACTAAAGCCAAAATATTTGGCACTGCTGATGGCTGCAGGCAAAGCCCTTAGCTCTGTCCTATGCCTTTGTTTTTCACTGCATGGATCCAACACCAATATGACAGAGTCATTTCATACTCCAGAAAGCATGAAGGATACAGCTGCTGAAGAGCCAGGCCTTTTTCCTTCGCTCGACAAAACACCTCAGGGATGAATGTTGATCTCATAAAACATAAAACATTAGTTGATCTGCCTCGCATGGTTACTGGTGCTGAAAACAATCAGTGGTTATGATCATCATTGCTCTTCATACCACCTTCCTCCCATGTCACTGTGTGAATGAGAGGGTGTGAAATTGGAGCCGAGTTGAAATTCCTTTGGATGAGTTTTGGAGGTGAAAGATATATTTCAGACAAGTTTGCTGTTTCATTTGATCTGTGCAATTTGTTCAGTAGAGTATTACTAATTCCCTGTTGTTAAAGAACATGGAGTTAAAGAGAGACACAGAGAAAACAGGATATATATCAGCCAAATGCTCTCTGCAGCGGTGCCATTACTTTAAGCCAAGCGAGTCAGAGTTAATTTGTTACCATTGACTGTTTAAATCAGAAAGTCCTTTTTGTATACATAAGAACATTTTCCATATTCCAGGTTAGATGTAATGGTCGTAATTACTCAAGTACACGTTTCAGTTTGGCATACTGTGTAGCCACAAGGTTACAAAATCTGACTGCGTTTTCATTTACTAAAGCCAAAATCTTTCTCCTGCTCCTCTATTAATTTAGGCCACAATAACCGAGATAAGACATCAGACGTTTCCTCTAACACGCACTGTATAAAATACTATGAACCTCCAGATACCAATCACACCTCAAAATACTCAGATCACAATTAATGCATGATCAATCTGATAGACTGCTTAAGTAATTGAGCAAAGTCTTGTCTTGCACATGATCTGTAAAGCAAAAAAAAAAATAAATACTTCAATGACATCATATGCAAAGTACGTGGAGGAAACAGTACTTACAGGGGATTTGGGATGAGGGTGGGCTGTTTTCCCGGAAGCTGTGGTGAGATTGAAACTGCAACAGAAACACATAAATTCTGAGATTTTAAGCATGTCAGTGCAATAGCAACACAAGGCAGTGTGATGTGTAGGAAAACTCTTCAAAATATAATATGAATAATAAATAAAAGAGTAGGCTTAAGTGTGTTTTCAGTTCATAAATTAAATGAATTATTTTAACAGGCTCTGCTTTCTGTTTCCTCTAACATATGGTGTGTGGATTCAGGAAGCAACTTTATAGCGAGCTTTATAGTGTGGGTTGTATCAGGGAAAATACAGGAATCATGCACTAGGGTAAAGATGGGTAAAAAAACTACAAAATAAAATAAAGAAACCGAAACAATGGTCAGTCATTTCAATAGTCGAAACAGAGGATATAAAATGAAACGATAATTAAGAACTAACACTGAACAAGTAAAAACAAATTAGGAAAATGACCAATGGCATGGCAAGGGTGTCGAACAAACCAAAAAATATATATAAAAGGCACATAGCATAAGAAGGAACCACAGCAATCCACAGGAACAGACCTTGTTCAATTACAAATTATGACTCATACAAAGAAGGACATTTTTTGGCATTAGTGTTGGGTGCACAAAAAATCTACAAAATATTTCATATAACAGTCATAGTGCTGAGAAATGTAAATAACAATGTATTTGTTTTGCCTTTTATATAATGCCCTTTATTTGTATTAATATTTTATTGTTTTAGTAAATCACATTGCAAACAAACGGACTATTTACGTAGACATGACACTGAATTTTTGAGTCATTTGAAAGACATTCTCCTCAACAGACTCTATTAGATATCAAGTTTGCCTGATAATAAGTTTACACATATTACACTCAAAACTTTAGTAATTTATAGCCTCAGAGGAGAACTACAGGAAGTGCACTAGAGCATACTGTATATCAGAAATTGCATGCAACAAAATTAAACAGCAGTAAAAAGATCACTTCATTACTGAATCATTTTCCTAATGCACCCTCTGGGTCTCATTCTCTGAAAGAAATAATTAGAGGCTTGTATGAATGGGGAATGTTTTTTTTTTTCTTTGTCTTATAATTTGCACCTGCATCAATATACAGCATTATACAGTGTCAGTAATTCTTTGCTGTGCTAGATCGGGTAATTAGCTTCATTGTCAATTGCATTTATTTATTAATTTATTTACTTACTGCAGCATGATAGTATTCAGTCCACTAGAAAACTAAAAAAAAATCTAATAATAAACATAAACTAAAATCATCCACAGTCATCCAGAATGACTGACACCCAAGAAATATGAAAAAAGAAATAAAAAAAAATATTTCATATATTATATTAGATATATTAAATATTAAATTTAATTTAGTCACAGTCCCCAAGACATTCCTTTGTAAAATCCCAGTGTCACCTTTACCATCAGAAACGTTCAGCACACTCGATAGATGGCTGTTGAGCTGCACAAATCATGTAACTCATAGTGAATAAAACAAATAGGCAGTTCTTAAAAATTTCTAATATTGGATTTGGACTTAAGCAAACAATGAGGATGGAAAAAGAGCCCTCTAAACACAGTCCCAAATAAACTGTATAGTTATGTTTAACTAAATCAAGTCAGTCTCTATATGTTTCTCTATAGGCACTGGGTATCTGATCAGAAAGTTGGAGGTTCAAACCCCAGCACAACACTGAAGCTGTTAGGCCCTTGAGCAACTGCCTTAACCCTCACTGTTTCATGAGGACAGTATTATAGCTGACTCTGTGCTGTGTCCTCCAGCTTCATAATAAGCTGTTATAGAAATAGAGGAAAATATGTGTTGTAATGTACTGAATACTTTATGTATCTATGGGTGCCAATACTTATGGCAGTGACAGTATATGCTTATACAGTAGTTATTAATCATGGGTATGAAGACAGTCTCATATTTGCAGTATGACTGCAGTATTTTTACACTATTAGGGTTAAGGGAAGGGTTAGTATTTATACAGTTTAAGATGTTATGATGTCATTTGCAAAATTCATTCATTCATTCATTCATTTTCTACCGCTTATCTGAACTACTTTGGGTCACGGGGAGCCTGTGCCTACCTCAGGCGTCATTGGGCATCAAGGCAGGATACACCCTGGACGGAGTGCCAACCCATCGCAGGGCAGTCATTTGCAAAATGTTCAATTCAATTCAATTCAAATTTATTTGTATAGCACTTTTACCAATGGACATTGTTTCAAAGCAGCCTTACAGAATATAAGAAACATAATATGAAAAATGTTATATTATACATAAAAACAATAAAACAATAATTCAAGGTTAATATTAGATATATTTTTTGTATTTATCCCCAATGGACAAGCCTGAGGTGACTCAGGCGACTGTGGTGAGGACAAACTCCCTGAGATGGAAGAGGAAGAAACCTTGAGAGGAACCAGACTCAAAGGGGAACATCATCCTCATTCGGGTGACACTGCAGTGTGTGATTATAAATATACAGTCTGACAATTGTGTATTGATGAGGAGGCTGTTGTCCTCAAAGACCACATGGAGTTGGCATCTCCTCTAGTGACACAGTGGTACATCAGGGGGTTAATACTGAGTAGTGGTTACTGTATGAGTTTCTCATGTTCTCCCATTCTCTGTGTAAATTTGTACCGTGTACAGTGCACACTGTAAACTCCTCCTGAGAACCATGTCTGTGACAAGGCTTAAACCCTGGTGTGGTATAAAGTTCAGCTAAGGAATGTTGAAGAAAGGCCTTGACCCTCACTAATTAATCTGTCTTATACTTCTGTCCATCCTTATAGCTGCTGAACTCACTGTTTACTCTCACTAAAAATAAGAGATTGGCCATAAACATGCCGACCTCCTTGAAATGGAGACCCAAAGTGAGACAGAGCTCACAGTATCCAGATATCCAGTCAGGTTCCTGAGAAAGAGAGCCGACGCTGTCTTCACACCCAGAGAAGAGTGTGAGGAAGCTGGAATTTTCACAAGGGTGGATAGCGAAAGATTTATCACTTCCTGGTATGTCTTGATTTAATTTTTTATTAACATGGTAAAGTTTAAAGTTATTTACAGGCTCAGTTATGGTGAGATTTTATTGCTACAGATACAGCTAGCTGGGAAGTGTGAACCAGATCATCTTCTGGCTTCTTTAATAAAAATAAATATTAGCTGTGAGATGCTGTAGACACTATTAGATATGAAAACGTTTAAAAATAAATAAAATTATATAAACACTCAACAGCTGCCCTAAATCTGATTGTACTTTTTATTTATTTTCAGCTTTTGGAAGGGTTATTTAAAAATAGTTATCACAAATATAACAGGGATTACATAGACTTTTACTTAAAACAAAAATATCAAACAATAATAATAAAGTCATGTGGAAACATTTTTTGGAATCATTAAAATGCCATGATATTTTTATCACCCTTGTAATTTTACATAAAAAAACAGCAACAACCAAAAACAACAACAAACAAACAAAAAATTCTAAAAACAACAACAATAAGGACAAAAAAACCATGAATCTATTTTACATAAAATTCCATAACAATATATATAAAACTGTAAACTATAATGCACAAGCCTTATAACTGGTTGTTTAATTCATCCCTTGATTAAATGATTGAATGAATGAATAAACAAACAAACAAACAAACAAACAAATAAATAAATAAATAAATAAATAAATAAATAAATAAAATATTTTGTGATTTTTAAAGCAGCACAATTTTCTAATAATTTACTTACCTAATTTAAATATTTATATATAAATATATTTAACCTATTTTTTTATTTTTAAAAATAAATGTAATACAAATATATGTGTTTTGAAGTCTCATATTATTTTGTAAAGAAAAAAAAAAAGACAATTAAAATATATTTGGTTGTAGTACATGGCATTAAAAGTACTTTAGATATAATTAATACCAAGTAATGTTTTAATCAATGCAGTAATAATAAACTTCCCTAAAAGCTTATCCATTTACTTTAAGAATCCACACTGTAATTGTAAATATGAGGCTTAACTCACCATATTATGTACAGTATCCTGTTATGGAACCTTTCTCTCTGATGTTGAGTTAAAGCTGACAATCAAGTGTAACAGCATCCCCAGCTGTAGATGTGACAAAATGCTTCTTTACAGCCTCTTAGACACATGCACAACATTTAACACATATAATCAGGGCGAGTGCTTCTAAGAGGCAGGCTGGCTGGAGTTTCAGCCACAGTGGTGTGAAAGGGGAAAGAGGCACGTACATCTGCAGGAGCTGGGGATAGTTTTACAGACCACACGGACAGCAGGCACCTCTTTAATACAACATGTGTGAGTCTTGTACACTTACTCACTTGGCAAAACTGGGCCATGGGCAAGAGATACAACTGAGCTCACTCTCACGCCTCTGACTTTCATGTGACTTTTTGCTGGGAAGATAAGATTGTCAGGTTGATTAATGAATTTTGTGATTGTGCATGTACTGTAAAACAACATGTCTCTTTTTCTTGGAGCTTTTCTTTTTTTAAGGTGTTTCCTATTTTTTTTTTATACCTTTGGGGAAATTTGTAGCCTCAACTGTAGAACTTCTGGACCAAATTCTGGATGGATCTGAATTAAAGAACTTCACTCAGGTTCCCAGGAGACATTTAGCTAAATCAGTATATCACCACACACAACTAAGTGCGTAATAGCTATTGCTCAGTTCCTCCCATGTGAAATGTGAATGATTGTACATGGATTTCCTTACAGACGTGTGAAATTTGAATTGTGTAAGATGAAATGAACCGAAATTGAATGTTCCTTTATTAATCTCCTGTAGAGGAAATTCAAACTTACACAGCAGCACAAGTAAGTGGAACAAAAAGAAAAAAAACATTAACATTTGTATATTCACATTATTCTCGATTGAATATACTGTATCTGAAATACTGTATATTTTCCACTACAAACTGTTGTAGAAATGACATTATTTTTATTTACAAAATATTATTTACTATTTACTCTTTGAGTCTGGTTCCTCTCAAGGCTTCTTCCTCATATCATCTCAGGTTTTATTTATTTATTTATTTTTTGCCACCGTCGCCTCCGGCTTGCTCATTAGGGAAAATTGTTAGAGATACTTTAAATAGTAAGTTCATTTTAAACTTTAAACTTTAAAAATTTATCATGTCTCTATACTTATGTAAAGCTGCTTTGAGACAATGTGAATTGTTAAAAGTGCTATCCAATTAAATTGAATAGAATTGAATTGAATTAAATTGAATTGAAATGTTTTAAGGTTAAGAATGGTGTGAAGGCTGGAGTTACAATTTGTATCTTAAAATAAAAAAATGAATAGACAGGAATTAGATTTACTTATTTCGAATTGCTGAAACTGATTGGTCTGGAGGCGCTAATTAATTTTCTATAACGGTAGCTCCTGGTGCACAATGGTTTATTTTAACACACTTAAACGTAATATACGTAATATATTTTCCTTATGGGGACTTGGGGAGTTGTTGATAAGGTTTTGATTGATCATATTGAGAAGAGTCTCCAGTGTCAATATTTTGGAGCAGTCAGTTTTCCAACAAAAGAATGCATACATGACACACAGCATTGTGGTTTATAGATTCAGAGTAATATGATAAGTGACATTTTTGGTCTAATTAAAAAAAGATGCAGATGAGGGAGGGATAGCTATATTGTAATGAAATGAAAAAAATGTTGTACTGTGTATAAAGTTAAGCCATATACAACAATCAAAAAAAAACCTTGTACATCTTCCACTAAATCCAGCAAGCACTCCAGTTGTCTGAAAGCATGCACAAGAAGCTTGGTCCAATGCAAACACATGCTGGTTAGATAAACACTCAGAGCTGCTGTCCTTCTCAAACAGTGCAGCTCAAGCTAAACACACCGGGTTATCTGATCCTTTCAGAGACACACGCCTGTCTTCAGAGAGTATGGAGGACCCGGACACATCATCTCCACCCTGGCTCGACAGCTGGTGTCTCATTTCCTCTAGACACATTCAAACATGCAAGCGTTTTAACTTTTAGCAAGCCTTACTGCTGCCATGCATGTACAGACATGTGGTCTTGCCCTGATGCGGAAGTGTCACTTAAAACGTAACATCCTGTAAGGAAATAAAACACCTGGTGGTCTTAAATTTAACATTACATGCCACAGTGGGGAAGCTCTAAAGCAGAATTTAATATTGATAAACTCTGGTCCACATGCAAAGGTGTTTTTTTTACTGTCCGTTCTTATCCTGGACCTCATCAGTCTGCACTGTTTTCATTTTCTCTACAGAGGGCAAAACCAAACTCCAACTTGCTGGCAGGAACTCGCTGTTCATTTAAACATGAACATGCAGCTTTGTTGTGATTTCTCTTGGAAGGCTCAACAGTGTAATAACACACTTTGATGAAGCTTTGAAGAACATGACTGCTTTGCTGACTGACCTTTGTCTGACATTGTAAAGTATTGAAATGCACTTCCATATTCCTGATACTGGCTTTACACATATCGGTTCCAATGTCCTGCTTGTCGAAATGATCAGGCATTTTTTGCTAATTTCATTGTAGGCTTGTGCCTCTACATTGTGTATGTATGTGTGTTCTCTGGCTATTTACTAATGAGTAATGGGTGTATAGAATAACACAGAGACCAGTAGTCTGGCTGCGAGGTGGTAATGAATATGTTTTTGATGCTGACACATCCAGTAGATCATCCTGCCAAGACTCATCTTCATGGGGGAACATATCCAGGGTGAGGGGTTAAATATGTCTGCGATGCCAGACTATATTACCTTGGAGTATGACCGAAATGACAAATAACAACCTTTGGTTATGACAAAGCAAAAGCAAGAAAGAGCTCTTAATTGCTTAATTATTAAATTTAATTAATACAGTAGATTAGACTACATTTACAAGCTAAATTATCAGTTAAGTCCCATAAATTTAAACTCAGATCTTGTGCAGTCAAGTGACAACACAGTTTGTGATGATATGAGCATACTGACATATGCAGTATAATTTGCTCAAGTCTGATAAGGTGGAGTTTTTGTTTTCTGTTTTTTTTTTTGTTTGTCTGTAGCATCTAGATACCATTTTAACACCCACACTATTTGTATCCTTATTTGCTCCTAGTGAAAAGATAGATAGCTTGCAAACTAGCTTGCCAAGTTCTATTTTTCTTTCTGACTTAATCCTCAGCCACCTGACCTTGGTCTTAGCTACAGGAGGAAACATGCAATTTATCATTGAACTTAGTTGCTTAGGACAGAACCTTGTAGGTGTAGCTTGCAATTAATATATATGACTGTAAAAGACACAAACTAAAAATTTTGGTAAAGGCAGACAGATAAATAACCATCCTGCAAATAGAGACATGCAGGAAAAGCTAAATAAATATAAGAAACAAACCAGAGCAGCACCAAAAAAGATACGTTGTGCATGGACTGGTATAAATACACAGAACTAAATGAATATAAACAGAAAACAGGTGAGTTAGATAGATAAATGACTAAGAGGATGATAACATCTGGTCTGGGCTGGATTATGGATTCATAGCGGCTACTGGACTACCAGTGGTTTCAGATCTTTACCAGATCTTTAGATCTTACTTAACATTGCTTAGATAACACTTTTAAATATTTAAATGTAGGTTTAAATATGCCTTGTATTAATCTTGAATTTTTGTATTTTATTAATCTTTGAATATTAAACTTTTTGTATTATGTTTCTTATGTTCTGTAAAGCTGCTTTGAGACAACGTCCATTGTTAAAAGTGCTATACAAATACATTTGAATTGAATAATGTTACAGAAGTTAGGTCTAATTCTCTTTATAAAAATGACCTAAACCAGCATATACAGTTAGACTGATGCTTTGTTAAGTGAACAAAGCATCAGACTAACTGTTTTTGTCCTTCATCCTGAATATTTCCTTAGTTCGGGTTTAATTTATCAAGCTTATTCATAAATGTTTCTTAGGAGAAGACAAGAAATGCAGCATTCATGAAAATTTAGACAGTTCAGAAAAGCGTTCATATCCCGTGTCATCTTCTGTGTACGTTTACATATTAGGAGAGTCAGTATTGTAAACTTGGGTTTAAATTCACACAAAAATTTCAAATGACAAAACTACATTAAGACAAATAAGGCTAGCAATTCGATTAGATCAAAATAAATGCCACTCTGGGGTAGTTAGTGAAGAAGAAAATCAGCATTGCTCAAATGTTTGTACATTATTCAGTTGGTTTGGAGTAGGAAAATGATTACACGTTTAAACATTTAGAAAAACGTTGATCATATACTGTAAAGCCCGTTATGTAGAACAGATTTGAATAATTGTTTAATTAACTTGATTGAGATTAATAAGGCGTAGCTAAAACTAATAAATAGCGCACACTAGTAATAGTAGGACTGATAGAGTACTGGGTATTTTATGTACTGTAAGTAATGTTTTAATTAGAATATGCATAGTTATATATGCTATTAATGTGATTTAACGCAGCTTTGGCGACAGTGTAATTAATAACCCAGGACTGACTGGTTTCGGTGTGTGTAACTGGAGCAGAGCCGTACAGCTCGTGTGACAGAGCTATTCCCATCACACAGTTTCCGAGGACACGCTGGATGTGTGTGTGAACATGAGCTGGCATATCGGACACGATATAAACAGATTTCTTTGGGATATTGCAAATGATTCGATGGACTAGCTGTTACTGTGTGATGATGCATTATATTCACGACAAGATTTGTGAAAAATAAACATTTCATCCTTTCTGTATTTTAGTAAGTTAAGCTCTTTAATATACTATCAGGATTATTTACAGCATGTTTATATTGTGGAGAATGTCCTCTAAGGGATTCTGTTCATGGAATGTTTTTTCCATTATGGCTGCTGTGGGTGTCGCTCTCTACGGCTTTTGTATTGATGTTTTGAGCTTGTAATGGAAATTAAAATAAATTTAAAATCAAAAATATGATGTGATGTTAGTTCTATCTACTCACTAAATAATGAAATAATATTTAAGCTAAGAAAAATCTAATCAAAAATAAAAAAAGTCATAATTTTATGTCTGGAATATACAGTATATATTTTAATAGGTAGCAGTTGAATTGACTTTCCTGTGTCTAAAAATTGAAGGTTTCTACTCTGTTACAAAGTGCTGATGCTGGAGACTCCTTCCAACAATGATACAAAAACCTGATTGTATATATAATAATAAAATATTATGTATATATTATTGGTTTTTTCCTCTTCCATCTGAAGGGAGTTTTTCGACACCACAGTCGCCTCAATCCCCTCCGTCTTGCTCATTAGGAATAAATACATACACATTTAAATAGAATTTTTTTATTAATCTTGAACTTTTGTATTATATTAATCTTTGTTTAACATCACATTTTTTGTATTAAGTTCTGTATGTTCTGTAAAGTTGCTTTGAGACAATGTCCATTGTTAAAAGTGCTATTCAAATACATTTGAATTAAATTGAATTGCAATCAGAACATTTTAACCAATCACAATCGAGAACTCTGTGCTATGCTATATTTAATACATTATATATTTTACCATATTGTATAATCTTTTCTTAATTCTTCCGATGTTCTTGGAGTTTCCTCTGCTGTTCCCTGGAGGTGAAGAGTAGTTTTTAATGGAGATATGCGGCAGTGGAAACCCCAGCAGTGTAAAACTGGAGAGGCCTGTAGGGAAATTGTTTTCTGGACTTCATCTGCACTCTCGCAGATTGGGTTTCAGTGGCTGTGCTTATGATCTCTCTTCAGGAAACCGGCTACGATGGACAAAGGTGCGGTTGCTCCCAAAGCGCAAGAGTTCCAAGGAGCTTTTTGTTGTGTTTCTGAGTTCTATAGGGCTGCAGATGTTGGTGGCAGTATTTGACGAGCTCTGGTGAAAATGCACATAAGCACAGGATATGGGTAGAATGGTCAATGTCACAGGAACACGCTCGGCTGTGAGTGTTCCAACGCGCTCAGCCGAGGAGAAGAAGGAGAAGGTCATTGTGCTGCTTTTCCTCTGATTCACTGAACTGCGTCCATACTGATTGTCCAGTCCAGGTGCATGTGGACAATAGATCTGTGTCCTGTGTATGTTAATACTTCTCTTATGAAAATGCTAAATTTCTTTATGACAGCTCGTTTGGATTAATTGTAAAGAATTAAAGGTTTCGTATATAAGTCCTCAGTCTGCCACAATTTCCTCAGTTACTTACCTATTAATACTGTCATGGTTAAGATCTTCCATTTATTTATTTAGTTTTCATTTTTTTTCTACAAAAACATTTTGTAGGTCTTAAGTGTGTATCCAGAAGATCTTCATTTATCTTTCTCTGAACTGTTCACAGACCACCAGATCAAATTGTGAACATGTCTCACAGTTTAAATAGAAAATGAACTAGAAAACAACTTGCATGATTAAAAGGAATTTTATTACGTCCACACGGCTTATTATGATTATTATGTTTATACTTTTCATTAGAATAACAAATCTATTACATTTGATAGTTTTTAAAAAATATATTTTACAATCAACAAAAACTGGTGTTGATGTTGGTGTATTTAAAAAAAAAGTTTTGTGTTGTCTTTCATTGTACAGACACAATCTGATGGATAAAGTCCATACACTCCAAACATATTGAGAGTATTTTGATAAAGAGGTTTTACCTGGAAGTCTCTCTCCCCCTGTTTTATTCGTTGGTTTGTCTATATGGCTAAACTAAAAACTCAATGAGAATCCAAGGACACGCTGATAGCCAAATAGGTTTGCGATAGCTGTGTACTTACTAACAACTCTAACTAAAACATACCTCAAATAAACCCGGCTCCTTGCTATAATTTAACAGAAAATTTTTAAACAACTGAATGCTTGAATTTACAAAACTAATAAAAAAAAATAAAATAAAATAAAATAAAATTAAATCGTGCTATTACCAACATTTTCCCATTACCTAGAATTCACGCAGAGCAATGAGCTCACATATTACAGGCCTGAAAATTTCATTTCAGACCATTTAGGTGATTCAGTATCTGTTATATGATTCAGAAACCTTTAATTTGATTCAGTGATTCAGTGTAGTCATCTAAATTACATCTTAAATAATCTAAAAAAAGGAAATGTTGATAGAATGTAAAGACAGGAGAGATGACTAAGGCATGTTATTAGCAGAGATAATCATTTTATATAATATTTGGAAAACAGAAATATTAAAAAAAAATAATAATAATTTACTATTTGTTATAGTAATAATATTCATTTTAATTGAGAGTTTTTCTTAAGCCAAAATTTCTCCTAGAAACATCATATTTTACTTTCAGAGCTGGATCTAATTGTTAAATGATATGCTTAAAAATAAAGACTTAATTTAAGTATCCAATTAAGAAAAAAAAGCTATTCTGAGTTTAATCCCTTTGCCTCCACTGTTTTAACCCATTAGTATGAGTTAACTCCTGCAAATTCTTCCTGATTTGCAATATTTCCCACATGCTGGTCTGATCTATTATAAATATCAGTTGTTATAACCAGGCCTCGCCAAGGGCTTAATGGTTATGCTCATGGTTAAGCTCATACCTTGGCTGTTCCTGTTCATTCTTCCCTCCTAGCTTCTCCTCTAAGTACTAATGACCCGAAAACTCTTACAATAATGTTATGCCCTTTCCACCCCCGTTCCTTTACTGACCTTCTCCCCCACACACTCCAGCCTGATGGTTTTACCACGTGTGCCATTACTGTTTCTCCAGGCTGACAGAGAGAACACTGTTTCACTGTCCGCATAAATCATCGCCACAGCAAATGGTTTAGAGCGAGCCATCTAAACACTTGTAGAAGCCAGAAGCTTTTTCCTTCCCACTCTGTTTTTTTTTTTTTTTTGTTGAGGGGAACAGGTGAGGCGTTTTGCTGCAGGCCTGTCTTGGAGATTGAAGAGGAAGGCAAGGGAGAAGGGGGATGTTTCAGCCATTGCTGTGAATTACATATCGTAAATGAGGTGTGTTCACACATCGTTTGCTAAGGATGATTTATGAAAGTTCCTGATGTGGAGGAAATCAGACTAAAAAGTGGACGAACGTGTTAAATATGTGAACTGGAGTGCGGTCTAACCTTTCCTGTTCCACACTATTTGTAAATGGATTATGAGTGATATTGGGGTTGGTAATGAGAACACGTGTGCACTGAATCAGAGAGAGAGAGAAAGAAAGAGAGAGAGAGAGAGAGAGAGAGAGAGAAAGAGAGAGAGAGAGAGAGAGAGAGAGAGAGAGAGAGAGAGAGAGAGAGAGAGAGAGAAAGAGAGAGAGTTAGCTCCTGCTGTTAACTGCTGCCACCTGTGAACAATACAACTGTGTGCGTTGGGGGTTTGGGGGTTTTGGGGAGGTGGGGGTATTTTCTATAATGGGGGTGATGAACCCCCTCTCATCTCCTTTCCAACTATTGTGCATCATTTAGGACTGTAAATGAACATAAATATTTGATATAAAAAAACATTATATTTTCTCTTTTCTAAACAGTGTCACAGACAGAAGACCACAGAGACAGAGGTAACGTTAAAAGCACAGTGTTTATTGATAAATGGTGGAAGAATAAAGTTAGCGATGGCAAAACAGTGCAGACGAGACTCCACCACACACACGAGATGACTGGAAGCAGGCACACTCGGATTAGCTTCTTGGGAGGACGAAGAACTTGGATCCTACTGGATACAGAGAGATAAAGAGTCGAGTTAGTAGACACAGCATGCAAGAGCAGCTAGCGTGTACGAGACTGGACAAGGTGTGTGTGTGGGTGAGCGTCTTTTAAGCGTTGCGGTAATGACGGGTGCCAGGTGACGTGATTAGAACTCAGGTGATGAGGATCTGGTTTGTGTGTGAGGGAAGAACCTGGCGGTTCCGTGACAAATAGATATAGAACCCAATATAAATATGAAGCACACTATCACTTGGTATCTAATGTAGATGTGCACTGGGCTACAATGACCCCTTTCATGTGTGTGAGAAGTCAGATATCAGTTTTTTTTTATTCTTGTATCAAGTTTTTGAACAATGGGAGAAAACCTGAAAACCTCGAGCAAACCCACTCAAAATTGAATAGAACAGGTTCAGAAATTTTACACAGACAATAAGACGAGATTGAACATGTGGTGTGTGATCACTATTCCACACTTTGTTACTCCAACCTCACCTCTTTTATCAAGCATACAAAATACCTGTGTGTGCATGTGACCTTGTATATGCGCCACCTTCATGTGAGGACATTAATAAGGCTGTGCAGCTCATAACAGTAAGCACTGAATGTCATAAGTGGAATCTCTGAACAGAGGTTTGCTTTGGAAGAGTAACCTGATACAGTATGTATGGACGCAGGTCTAATCCATCAAGTCTTTATGTGTCATGTTCACCTTTATGACTAAAGTACAAAACAGATAATAAACATTTTGAAATAAAATACTTGCTTGGTATATCCGACAATGGTATGAATGCCTGGTTTGTGTTTGTTTGCAGTGCGGGATGGCATGGAAGGATTGGATTTCTAATGTTAAGCGTGAGAATGTGTGTTCTCACAGAATCTAGCTGAGGTTGCATCTGGACACTGAGTTAACCTTTTACTATGAACAGTTGCACCTATGACAGACCTTTCTTCAACTCTCTCTCCCTCTTTCTTTCTCTCTCTCTGTCTTCATCATCCATGTGGTTTTCTAATCAATCCTTAAATGCTCTCCCTCTCATTCTCTATTTCTCTCTCTCTCTCTCTCTCTCTCTCTCTCTCTCTCTCTCTCTCTCTCTCTCTCTCTCTCTCACTCTCACTCTCTATTTCTCTCTATCTCTCTCTCTCTCTCTCTCTCTCTCTCTCTCTCTCTCTCTCTCTCTCTCTCTCTCTCTCTCTCTCTCTCTCTCGCACACACACACACACACTTTCTCAATCATGCATTTTTTGCCCAGATGCCATTGGAAATAATCTTTCACCCATCTGATCACTCTCAGGTGGAGACAAAACTCCTTTAGGGTCCTTTAGAAAATTTGGGGGTTTTTACCTTCCTAAAGGGTTTCCATTTGATTTGTTGTCAACTCTCATCACAGACAGATGGAATATTTGAAATAAAATATAGTTCCCCAGGATCCAAGAATAGTTACAGAAAAGGTAGTTACAGAAAATTCCTAGCTTACAAATGTCTGAAATAATACAACTAATGGTGGCAACATTTACCTATTATTTATAAACTGGCTATGTTGTATTAATTCTACATGAGCTCACTGATGCCCAGGATTGGCTATTGTTGCTGTGATTAATAGAGAGAATATATCACCCATTCTTCCCTCAGAGCACAGCCAGTTTTGTTTTTCCACTAGTATAATGAACGTAACACATTCTTCTCTGTCCATCTGTTTTCATTGTCATTTTTAAAAGTCAATGAAAGTATAAACTATACACAATAATCTCTACTGCATAGTAGTATTTTTATAATGTGGGCTCTGTTACTCATCTTGAGCAGCGGTATGAACATTTAAAGCAGCTTTGCTAAATAATTTGGTCATTAGACGACAGTGTAGAATAGGGAGAGCATTTTGGTTAAGCAGTGTGTGAAGTGTGTCGATCTGTGAAGGAGTCCACTGGTCTATGGGAACAACTGCACGAATCTGATAGATTTGACCCATATGCTCTGTAGCCTCCTTCCACAAGAACCTTTCATGATTTTCCCATGGGGTGAACTAAAGAATACTTTAGCAGTCAAGATTTGACCTTTTTTCTATGCGTGCACCCTATGAAATACAAGAAGCACTACTGTGGCGATCCATGGACCGAACAAAGTATTTCAGTGAACTCAACTAAGGACTTGAAAAGGTATATATAGCCAAGATAATAAACATATGAAAATAAACTGTTGTCCAAATGACTTTAATGTTCAAACGATCTGTTGCAATCACATAAATGTCTGTCAATTATTTAGCTGAAGGCTGATCTGATTAGGGGGAGTTTTCCCTCTCTGGTCTAATTTGTGTCTCCATAACATGACTTACTTAAAAAACGTCCACAAAAAACAAAAGTTCTCCTCACTTCTGTAGCACTAATTAAACATTAACACGAAGACACATGACATGCCATTATTAAACAAAACAGAACCACTTCAAATTGATCTGCCTTATTAATAGCTATGAATGAATCATTAATGCTTTATTCCAAATGATCCCTAAGCAAGTTATTTTATGTTACTAAATCACATACGATTTCCAAAGAACCACTCCTGTAGGCAGGGTTGCTGTTTTATGGCCAAGCGACACAAAGACTACATAAATGACTCCTTTCCGTTCTGCTCTTCCATAAAATACTGTACATTGTGCACACATCTGACATCACATACTCATACACAGGAGTGATGATAAGAATGACTCAAGCCCCCACCCTTTTGCTCACAACGACGCACATCTATCCTAGGTATTGTTAATGCTGTCAAATCATTACGTTTCCCTTATGTTCCCATTTTCATTTCGTGTCCTTCCTCCCTTCCTATGACATTTCTTCCTGTTCCAGTTCCTCTGAAAAAACTCCTCATGAGACCGAATGTCCTTCCTAGCTTTGCAGACTGGCAGATTTTCCAAGTAAATTTGCAGAGTGGTCTATTTTTTGACTCATGGACACAGTGTTATGCTGACAGGTTGCTGTTCAGCAGGAGAAGCAGCAAAATCTCCTCGTCATTTAGTGACTATAATCGTCAAAGGCTAAAGAGTCAAGCACAGTTACAGGAATTTATACGCTGGGCTCTGGATGACTCAAGCTACTGCTTCAATGCCATTTAGCTTCTTCCTGTTGTGTGGAGTGTGTAGGAGATTCAATTCAATTCAGTTCAATTTATTTGTATAGCACTTTTAATAATTCATACTGTCTGAAAGCAACTTTAAATAAGTATAGAAAATATATTTAATACATTTATCCCTAATGAGCAAGCCGGAGGTGACAGCGGCAAGGGAAAACTCCCTGAGATGATATGAGGAAGAAACCTTGAGAGGAACCAGACTCAGAAGGGAACATCAACAATTGGGTGACACTGGACAGTAAATAATGTAATAATAATAATAATAATAATAATAATAATAAATAAATAAATAAATAATGTAGTTGAGTGGAATTAAGCACCCAAGAGCACCCGAGGAACTAACAGGTCAGCACAATTTCCGAGTTCACTACAGACACAATAGTAATTCCTTCCTGCCAAAGTCTTCAAACGATCGCCGATGAAGACCCGACCACAAAAATATCCTAAGAGTCCCATGGTGAATTATGTGAATTCAGGGTCATGTGATGTCCATAGTAAATTAATAAGCACAAACAAGTTGTTAAAACAAATACAGTGTCACTTTTGAACGTGTGAAGGATTTCCATGTGGCAGAGCATTCTAGCATGGCAATAGGCTGACTGTGGGTGTGTTTGATTTTCAGTTCTGTTTCATCAGCTGGTCATGGACAGGTTAGGGACCACTCCTCTGATTGCTCTGTAACAGGAACACACATGCACATGTGACAAAGCTTCTCATTATGCAATATGGTAAAGGACAGTGGTTTTCTGGAACAGCTCTAATTTCCCATCAATGATTGCCTGACTTCCTGAAATAATAAACGCAGTGACTAGTCCGGATGGGCTCTAGTAGGTATGTTTATTTCTTTTATACATTTTTGTGCAGTAATGATTCACACATGGAAAGGCAGAAGTTAAGAAAATTAACAACTTCTGAAGGCAATGCTGTTTGTGAAAAGAATTAAGGAGGGAAGAGGATCATCAAAACTTTAAAGATTCTGAATATATATTGATTTCTAAAAATGTATACGTTATAATGCCATATAAAAAAATTCAAAAGACTATGTAAAGTTTTAATTTTTAATTTTTTTCTTTTAATTTTTAAAAAAAATTAAATTCACATATATTTATTTTATCTTATGTGTAGGCTGAAACACGTGACTACAAATTCCACAAAGTAAATGACTAGGGCTCACATACTAACCACATTGTTATTTGCTGCTAAATTGAAACCAAACTCACACAAACATTTGCTTCCCTGTTGACAGCAGCAATAGCAGCTACGCACTTTGTTTTCCTCTTCCTCATTTCCCCCCCCTAAAATGTGGCTTGTCTAATTCATCAAGTTAACATTGTAGAAGCTCCTGCCCCTGCAAAACGTAAATATTCAATACATCCACTATAGATGCAAATTATTATCACTATTTATTATTTGTACTCACAATGGATAAAGATCATAGTCGTGTATGACAGCATTTCGACCTACATATGACTGTTGTTACTTGAGCACTTTGGACCTCATAAATGTGAAATGTCTGTCCTTACTGCTAGCTGACAGCACTGTACTCTGATCTGAACAGAGTGACCCAGGGTTCTGCTTCTTAGACACTGAAATGCTTTTCCACTGACCTGTGCAGAGCGGCTCATTCATGAGCATACGTTTCAAATGACACAACATTTCCTGTTCATATGTCAAGGTCAAAATATGTATCAGAGCAGTCCCTGTGTTTAGGTTTAACCTTTTTTTTATTGCGTAACCATGATTAATACATTTTCCATTTTTCAGCAATTCAACCTTGAAACAAACAACAAAAAATAAAACCGTCACATTCAATCACGTAAGAATCACCAGTTACACCCCAATCGATAAGAAAAAATTAAACAAACAAAAAGGGTGGGGAAAGGAAGAAGAAGAGGAAAAAAAAATACTAGACAGAAGGCAGAGATTTAAGAGACTTAAAATATATAATAAAAGTTTGCCATTACCTAAAGAAGCTACTCTTCCCAGAACATCTAATCTTTTCTAGTTTGAGAAAAAAAAACATGGTATCAACAAGCCATTGAGATGTTTATCAGATAGGAAGCTTATCAGATTTCCGGTGGATTAGATTACGACGCCTAGCTAATAAAGACATAAAGGCCAACATATCCAATTGTTTAGAACTCAACTGAGACCAGAACTTTGGAACCCCAAATATTGCAATAGCAGGGCAAACATCAATACTGACCCTGAGCACCTGTAACATTTTACAGTGACATCACTGTAAATTAATGAACCCGGTAGGTTTACAATTTAGAACAAGTAAATATGACTCAAATTGCACTGAGATGTTTGACATCTGTCACATCTGTCATCTATAGTAGAATATATTGCAGATAATCGGGCCTTAGAGAAATGAATTTAATGTAATATTTTAAATTGTATAAGGCTCAGACGAGCACATATCGTACCAGAACGTATTCTAGCTAATGCAGCTGCCCAGCATTCCTCTTCAGAAGTCTCTCCGAGCTCACCCTCCAAAGCTCTTTTTCATTTTATCAATAGCACACCCATCTAAACATAGTAGCGACCATAGATTCTCGAAATTTGTGACTTGTGATGAGGGTTAAATTTCAGAAGTACTTCCCATTCTTGTATAGAAGGTGAAGAGGGGAAATTAGGAAAAGTCCCTGTGTTTAATGGAAAAACACACAACCACAAAAATGTAGCCTCACTTGTCTATAGCAATGAACAAAGGGTGAAAGAGAAATGATAATGAAATTAAAATCATAATCACTGAAGTTATTTCTAACGGTGTTGGATTATTTTCCGTTCTGAATAATGTAGACTTCATGAAAGTTTCATGTGTTTAGCAGAACATTAAACTTATATGAGTGGAAAGCTCATTTAAAGGTTTAAACCAGCTTCCAGAACAATAAATATCATTCTCGTTAACTGCATTGAATCATCCAATGTTAATCCTAGTTAAAATATACTTTATGGAGATTTAATGAAGCTGTTTTGGCCATGGTAAATGGTTTTAATGTTTCTCATTAAAATGCTTTTACATGCTTATAAACATGTGTTATGGAATAAGTGCCATTTCTGACAACTTTATAAGAAGAAAAGAGGAAGAGGTGTGTTTTTGGAAAATTAACATTTTCTACATGGAAATATTTTCTACATGCATATTTACTGGAAAATATCCAGTATGTATGAAATTGTTTTATTTGTAATTATTCTGTGATATTGCTAAAATGAGTTCTTGCTGATGGAAAAGATCCCGTCCAAGACCATGTCATCAGTCACAAGCTACAGATTTTTTCCCCCCACAGAGCCGCAGCAGCCATGCTAATGTAATGTAAGCCTAGACACTTCCAACTAGATGAATTATAATGTTTGACTACCTAAGCAAATACAATCCATCATGCAGCTTAACTAGCAAGGTGTACTCAGCTTTTCTGTTCACTTTAATTTTCAGAGATAGAAAAGCAACCATTTATCTTGCTAAATTAACTTTTTTTTTTTTAAATAATACTGCAATTTAATTATGTGTTGAAGCATGTATAGACATTGGAATAATGAAGATATACTTTTTTTGCCCAGTGTGTTAATTACATCGCTGATATTATTATTATTATTATTATTATTATTATTATTATTATTATTATTATTATTATTATTATTATTATTATTAATTAATTATAGTATTTATAATTCTAATGACAGTGATTATACTATACAGTAACACTACATATACTGTTTTATAGATTATATGCAATATTTTAAATTTACACTATAAAAATCCAAAAAAATAAATTAGGATGTGAAAATTAGAATTTATTTTAAATCACAAAAGTGGTCAGAATTTATTTAAAGAATTAATTCATGGCAGAACTGTAAATTTGTCAAACAAACTATTTACACTGCTATCAATATTTGATCTCCTTCATCAAGCTGGACTCAAGAAAATGTAAACGATGCAGAAAATTCCATTCATAAAATTGTTTGTATCTTAAAAGAGCTCCTGTGTTTGTACATTACTAATGTGAACCTGGATTGCTTGGCTTTAAAACCTTTAGACAAATAAATTCTTAATTATTTAAATTTTGTATACAGGTAACTGTATCAAGTTGAAATTACTTTTTGTTTTTATTTTGGTTGCATGTATAAGAATTAATGAAGATTTTGTTGTGTCAAAAAGCAAAAAAGTAAGTAAAAAACAACGATCATTTTCGATTTAATTGTCATTTTACCATTTTAGCTCTCACAAATTTTGCCTTTCACATTTACATTCACGACATTTGGCAGAGACCCTTATCCGGAGTGATGTACAAAATTGCTTTTTATTCTTTATCGATAAATACATTAACAATGGTTTACGAGGTTACTGACTCAGGATACTGTACCATCAACCAATAACTCTTCAGAATTGTTAATTTTTTTTAAACATACACATAACAAACAAGGGAAAAATTGCTGGTTCAAGGGTTTCAGGGAAAAGGTAAGTCTTCTTTCCTCTAAGTGACTCTGCTGTTCGGACCCTTAGGAGAAGTTCATTCCATCATCTTGGTGCCAGAACAGAAATGAGTCTTGCTGTATATACCTACCTCTTACCCTGAGAGATGGTGGGACCAATCGAACATTGCTGGTAGCTCTGAGGGAGAGAGGTGCAGTGCGAGGAGCGATAAGAGCGTTTTTGAGGATTTTTCTGGGTGTCACTTAATGCATACCAGCATTACCTTAAACATGCTTAGTAATTTATATGGATTGGATATATGGTTTTAATTTTTACAAAAAAAAAAAAAATTGGTCATTTTCAACATTTATTAACACACCAGTACAAAGAAAATAGGCATTTCTAAAAACTGTAAATCTGGCAGGAATTTGAGTTCACTTTGCCTATGAAAAACATTTGCTCATAACAAAGATGAATACATCCATTGCATGAGTTCGGGTTGTGTATTCAGCATGTAACTCTAAACATGAAGCTTTATGTTCCTTGTGTTGAAATGGTTTATGTCTGCTGGCACATACACTGCTGTATTCCATAGTGTCAGTAACTAGTCATGTTTCTCAGAGTAAATTGAACGTACCTGCCACACAGCATATGTTCTATAATTAAAAAAAAGTGAAATGTGCTTTGTTTAGTAGTGTGTGAATAGTGAGCTCCACATCACTTGTGAGCTACAACCGTTTGTGTCTGTCTTTCATGCAAATTAGAAAACGTTTCTCAGCATTTAGAAATTATACAAATACTCAAGTGTGACAGAGTCTGGCTCACATCAAACGACTGCTTACTTACGCACTTAATGTTAAGGGACTTAAGAAACAAGAAACATGTGTTTGTGGTGTGTGCGCACACACAGACAGACACACACGTTGTTGTGTGACTCACAACATATTCTTAACTTCTATGTTCCTCTAAGGTCAATATTACCCATTTCAAATGTAATTTATATTTATTATAATTTTTTTTCAACATGCGTGATTCAGTTTCTTAAGAAATGTAATATTATAGTAATTTTTAATATTGCTACAGAGATTATGATCAAGACATTCCCTAAACTATGACAAAAACAAATCCCTATTCAATGGTAGCGCATCACAATTACCACAATCACTTTGTTAGCATGCCGATGTTTCTGAAAATCTAGAATACAAATGATGAAAAACAGCTAGTTTGGGCATATGTGTGTCCACTTTTTTTAGTTTATTGCTAACCAAAATAACAATAATACAAATGTAGAGGTTATATCTTAAGTCTTCCACAATTGTATTGCTGTAAACCTGAAAAGAAAATAAGAGAAAGGTGAAATTCCTATGAATTCCTTATTAAGATGGGTTCTGCTAGTGCTTTGTGTCATCAGCAAAACAAAAAAGCTAATGCTATTTTATAAAGAAATAATAAAGTGATAATAAATAAATTATAAAAATAAAAGGAGTGATCTTTATGGATTTTATCCCTTTGTATGCATAAAGAAATCACTACTATAATATTAGTTGGTCTGGAACATCTAGCATGTCATAATTAAGACAACAATTTCAGTTTAATGCTTAAAGTGATTAATGTATTACACTTCAAATGGTTTTTGATTTGCTTTTTGTACCTCTCTGTTTTATGTAGCACTATGTTCCAAGTTTTATTTTATTGTGTACTGTCCCAACTGTACATGATTGAAACAATGATAAAAACCTCTTGACTTGACTTCTGACCAGTGACATAGACTATGAACATGAAACTGATTTGTTGTGTATTCGACGTGGACGATAAACCGATCAAATTTAAACATTATGTTTTCATTGCCATCAAACAAGATATGTCATCAGTTCACTATCAGACCAAATAAAATAAAAATCCATGTAAGTGAGTGAAAAGAGTCACAAATGTGTGAAATTATACAAGCTGCTGAGGATCTGCAACAGAAGCTGTAATAGCTCATGTTTAGAAAACTAGAGTTGCTGAACTATGGCCAGTTCCTACATTTGCAGCTTTGCTACAGTACTTCTTTTCTTGCTCAGAACGATCTGCTGAATTACTTTTCTGGGTTCACATCCAAAACGAGGTCCAGCAGTTGGTGACCCCTGAGCTAAAGCATTAAGAATCTCCTGGCAAAAAGAACACGGCAACCAACCGCACTGATCACAATAATGTATCCCGTATATTCGGCTAGAACATTTGTACCAATTTCATGTTAACGTTCTCAAAAAGAAATGGAAATCAGTAAACAAACTTGCACAGCATTATGAGTAGATGTGTGCAGTACATTGCTGAACTGGATGTTACTGACACGTCTATGGATTCCTAACACCAATTCACACTATACTACACACAGTGCAGTATTAATCCCAGATGGCAAGATATAAGTGACATCACTTTGTACACAAGTAGAGCAGAAACACCATGAACCCCAGAGACCTGCAGTCTCTGTGCTCATATTAGAGTGGTTACCAGGAGGATCCTTCCATCTGCATGTCTTTGTTTCAGAGCCGAGGTGTAATGTGTAGACTACTGAGTGCTCCTTATGCACAGTGATCAATATGGCTGCAACATAAACCTGCTATTTCTCTTCTGAGTTGGAAGACCCACCGCTGCCCATGACAAGCTTGTCAACTGTGAGTGAATGTAACTTAATGGATATTCTTTCTTTCTCCTTTTTTATATTAATGTTATGTTGTCTTCAATGGACTGTTGCAGTATTCTCAGTAACAACGTTTAACTAAAGATATTCAGTTGATGCCAAATGAGTGACAGCACACTTGTGGACTATTTGATTTCTCTGGAAAAGTCCAGATTTTCTCAATGGAGTTAAATTTGTCTAATCATTGAACCTTGCTTAAGACTTTTTTATTTATTATTCTATTTACCACAGCTTGCTCTATTAGCCAGTTATCTGTAATGTGATAAATAACTGAGCCATTCCTATTTTACATTCAAGGTTCAATTCAGTATTGGATTGGCCCACTGTTGCTTCTGTAGTTTGGACCTTAGGGGCAAATGATTTTTGATTTAATATATTTAGTATCTTATACAGTATCTGTCCTTCTTATGCTGGGTTTAATTTAAAAGCATGTTTTTTTCTGGATGTATCAGATGTAACATAATTTACGAGAAGACAGGAATCAAATATCTTTTTTATAGCTCTTTTATTCAAGGACCCCAGATGTTCCAGTTGTGTTTGGAAATTTATAACAGTTTAACCATTTATAACAAGTAATCAAAATCGATTGGGAAATTTCAACTTAGCATCATACTGTTAAGAAAACCAAAGTTCCAGTATGTCATCTTTATCAAATGCTAGTAGAATTATAATTAAAGAAAACCTTTTTATTTTCAGATTCCCAGGATGCAGTTGCACACCATGACCTTTCCATGCATTTTTAATTAATTATGTAAATTCACTGGTAATTACTGAAAAGAGTGCTGTATCTGCTGACAGGCGGCGAGATTGTTATATCTGATCATTTTATTCTCAGGGGACTGTTTGAGAGGGAACACTCTCACTCATGTCTGCCAATGTCTGTTTGGCTGATGTTTGGTGAAGTCTGGCTCATTAGGCAGAAATTGATATCCCCCAGCTGTTCAGATGCTGATGTGTGGGCATGTGTGTATGAGATACAGTATGGTTTCAATCTCTTCTGCCATTCCCTCTGTGCATTTCTAACTGATTAGGACTGAAAGACAGGGGCTCATTCAGGGCCAAGGAAGCAGAGACGACCTTGATTTCTGAGGGCTTAATGTTGACGAATGTCCTTTCTGCAGCTCTCCTACACATTGCAGGTCTTTCTGACCTCTATCGTGGGATTTCACTGTTTCCAGCTTCAGAGACTTCACAAAGACTTTGAGAACTGGATGTTACAGACATTTCAGTATTAGTGTTTTGTGTTCTGTTTGTGGTTGAGATGACTTTTGTGCTTGGTTAAAACGAATTAACCAAGCATTTCCAAGTGGTTTAATGCATTTCAGTTGTTGTCACTTGGTTTAATGTTTTAATTGGAAATTTATTTTAAATTTCTACTAAATTGCTAAAATATAAAGTTGTTCTGGGATTCTGTTGACATGTAGAATTTGCAAAAAAGCTTATTAGCTATGCCATTGTAATTGATAAACTTATTGTAACTGTGAAGCTATAATCCCTCTAAATATCATTTTAATCCAGTCCAAATCCATGGTATCATTGTTTTGGACTGCACATATTGAGCAGGAACCGAACCGAAACCAGGTATTTTGTTAGCTTCAAAAGCAACAAACAAAACCTAGTTTAGAAGCACTTGGCAGAGGATTAACCATTAACCAGCTTTAGTTAAGTTGTTATATCCACGTTGCTTACTACTAATCAACACACTCCCTATCTCTTAATATTATGTGAGCCGATGAAATTTCATATTATGCTTTGTAACTGTTGGTGTATTATATACAAAGTGAAGACAATACCATTGTCTACAGTGTTTACAAAGATCACTTATTCGTTATGAATCAGACACAAGTGTTATGGACATCAGTCTGGACATGCAATCCAAAGCTAACAGACAATATAAAAGGCACAACACTGTACCATTGCTTGTTACTCTGGTGCCGATTCAAGGGGGCTGTATCAGTTTTCAACAACAATCGACTTCACTATATAACATGTATCGCTATAAAGATGCGATCAATGTATTTTTGAGATTATCAGAGTCAGGACAAGCCCAATTCAGTAAAGTAGTCCATTATATTTTAAAGTTTGCAAATGGCATGTAGAACTGTATTTTGCTCCTTATTTCTGTATTACGTGCTTTACCATTTAAATGTGTGAAAATGGTATAGAAACGTAGCCATAGTATCAACTTGTGGTCTCTTAAAATTAGACCCTGGTCAAATTGTCTAATATTTGTTCCAAATCTTTAATCATTGTCTGTCCACAGATTATATACAGAGGTCTTTTTCAATTTCACACACATAGAATTTTAATCTACAAATTATAGCAATAGGTTCTGAATAGGTTACTTTTGTGTACATGAAGTTTTGGACACACTCACATGCCACTTCCAGCTTCCTCTTGAGCTTGGAAAGGATTCCAGTGTTTAAGTAGGTATTTGTTAGGCTAATCTATCTGAACTCCTCTCCAGAGACTTTTCCCACTCTAACATACTGGCATGGGCCCATGACTGCCCCATACTTGGCCAACACTCCATCACTCTCCAGGAGGGTTAAAGTTAGAATAAGCAGGCTACTTGAATTACAGCTTACAGTTCTGTCATCTGTAAATGGCTCATATTTGTTGGACGTAATTACATATAAAAAATGTTTCTAGTCTACCTTTGAATCTACATGAACTCCATGACTAAATGATGAATGACGCATAAATGCATGATGAAATAACTAAAAGTAAGACACAGGCAGATGTCACAGGCAAAATTACTCAAAGGTAAAGTTATTCACAGTAAAAGTGAAATTTTGAACTTGTCAAAATAGTTTAAACAGATTTGAGGAATGAAAAAAATTATGTTACGTTTATAAAAAAAAAAAACTCACAGAAGAAAAAAATAGCTGTTTATGTTTTCTTTGTTTTGTTATATAATCATTTAATTTGGAAAACATTTGCTAAGGATTAAAAAAACACTTTATCTAAAATATCTAATCTAATCTCTAATCTAACATATACTCGAATCTCTCAAATGTTAGCTAGCATTAGAATAATTCTGATGATACCTACCAGAAAATCTGAATGTTGCTAGCTAGCTATCACAAAAAACTGCTTTAAAGTAAGTAAGTAAGTAAGTAAGTAAGTAAGTAAGTAAGTAAGTAAGTAAGTAAATAAATAAATAAATAAATAAATGTATGTAACAGTGATGGGTATAGGTCTTGTCAAATGTTAAAGATTAAAGTTAGTAGCAATTTAGATCAACTCATTAAAGCTGCCTGGTGCTAATGACTTTGAAATATATGATTATACAATATCATAGAGTAAATGTAGTGTTGTTTTAATGTAATGATCAGACATGTAATAATTGTAATAAGTATTGAGTAAAATAACAACTCAAGCGAAGTAGACAATTACTTAAAAACAGATGTAAGTACAGTAACAAACTACCTTTTCTTTATTAATTCCCACCTCTGGCCACAGTTTCTTAAATCTGGATATTGTTTTGCATTTCCTCTATGATCAGACTGTAATGCATATACACTAACATTTCAGCAGCAATGTCACCCATTTGATATCACACCCTTTCTACATGGGTCAGTGTAGTCAGTGTCATTTCTGTCCACGGAAAAAATTGCCATTTCGCAAGAATAGGGTGATCTCTAAACAGAGCACCAGCAAATTACAAGCATAGTTCCTTTTGTGTATTTCCATTGTGTCTTTTTTTTTTCAGATGAAAAAAATAACATATTTCCTGTGCCTTTTTTTTTTTGCCATGTTCTCTGACATCTGTATATTGTGTCATTGCTCATGAGTGTGAGTGTGTTGCTTTATGATGCAATGCTGAACCTTTCATTTACTGCATTACGAACACATGCTATTGAATCCAGGAGTGGTTTATATTAGTTAGTACTCCTTGAGGCCCTTGTAAAATTTGATCACTTTGAGGAAAAGAGGCCCAGGCTTTCATATCAGACTATGAGAAACATGTTATTTAAACAGTCACACACTCAGCTGTCATCTGGTTTAAAGATTTTGATGAGGAATCGTGTGAATAGATCAAGTCAGGCTATACCTTCTCTAGGTGTCTAGATGTGATACTCAAGAGAACATACTGTATCATGAGCCTGACTTAACTAAAATTCACGTTTAATGAATTAATTGCCCAAAGAATTTGTAATCTTGTTCCATGCTTCTAGGCTCATTCGAAAACATCTAGAAGTATGGAATAAAACACAACAAGGTGTGCTGATATAGTAAAATCATCAAGGTCAAGATGGTATGATGTGGCCCATTGTCAGTTTTGATTCATTAAGACATAGTCATGTCATCCTCTTTGCTGTTTATAGTTACATTTCATGTTGTGATACAACTAAAGTCATGTAATTGCTTTAATCATATCAACTAGAAGTAGCTGTTCCCTCACCATCCTCTTTTTCAGAATTTTGAAGTTAATAAAACAAAAAAACATGCCATTTTACCAGCTGTAGTCATTTCTCCTGAAGAATTGTCCATGGTTTCAATCGATTAATCCATCCATTGATCCACCCAATTGTCTTTTCTTCCACATGGGTCACAAGGCAGGGGACACTTTGGACAGAGTACCAGCCTATTACAGGGCACAATCGCATGTACACTCACACCACAAAATCTATTTAAATCTTAATAAAATCAATGAATCAAGGACTTATTTATGTTTTTATGGTAAAACATTTATTATTAATGTTAGATGTGGATGTGTGTGGGTTGCCCCTACAGAAATGATAAGTCAAGTCAAGTCAAGAGTCAAGACAAGAAGCTTTTATTGTCATTTCAACCATATATAGCTGGTGAAGTACAGTACATAATGAATGAAACAACGTTCCTCCAGGACCATGGTGCTACATAAAACAACATACAGCTACATAAAACAACACAGAACAGAATACCAAGATACTGATAAAACAGATAACAGTGCATTAAAATTGTATTATTATTATATTCCTGAGATTTGAAATATAGCCTACAGTTATAGAACAACACCTTCTGTCAAAGAATCAAGAAGTCAACAGCACTATGTTGTGAGCAGGTATACGGTGCATCCATGAGATCTCAGATCCCTCACCACATATTAGTATGTTAACATCATAGTCTGTGTCATCGCTCAGTTTGACCGACAGGTCCCTTTCAACACTGTCTCTCCAGCTCTCCTAATATCTCTCTTTCTGTCTTATTGTAAACACGAAACCCACATACAGTACAGTGCAGCTGCTTTGACAGGATGGAGGTTGTGCGCTAATCTGAGAGACAGGCACAGCAGTTTTCAGTTGTCCTAATGGGAGTTGTACAGCACTCCAAAAAGAAAGAAAATGTCTGTTCTGAACCCTGTCATAATATTCGCTCTAATGTAAGCATTTCTCTAACACTTCTTTTTGTTTTCACTTACTTTGAATTGATTTCATAGCGTTTTGTGAAATGCCAGAAAGCGTGCAATTTTCAAGTCTAGCTAAAAATTCTGGTATACTGTAATTCAGAAAGACTTAAACCTGCAGTTTTATTAATATTGTTTATGAGTGTCGTACGCATGGAGTCACTTAAGCTATTTCAGGTAATTGTCTCCACTTTTCCTAAATGGCACATAGTAGTTGGACACATGGATAATTGAAGCTTGACAGGAAAAGCGCTCTGGATTGTAGCAGAAAATGTGCTACCAGTTTCCCGTTCCGCAGACGCCTCTGTGTTCTGTGGCTGAGCAAGAAGCTAACGACTAATGTGGCTTCTGTCAGGAAGGAAAATTGCTTTGAAATGCTTGTTGACAGCCAGATATTTCAATCATTTGTTTGTGTTAGCGGTCAGACATTATACAGGCTTGCCTGCGTGCTCACTGACGTGCCGTCAGCCCTTATTTATAATCACAAAAGTGTATTCACTGTAGTTAATGCACCAGAACGCTCCAACAGCAACAGAACATTGCATCTCTTACAATATACATTTTTTACTTCCAAAGGTAAAATTGTGACAAAATGATAAAAAGTGGTGGCTTTGGGATGATTTATGTGGAATTAAGAGAATTTGCCATCCAGCACTGTGCTGTAATTCTCTTTTCAGTGTAATATGAGCTCTTAAGACCTGTTTCTGTAATCGGTCACCTTGTGTCACAGGCTTCCTTTCCTTATTTGCTCTGATGTATGGAATTTTAAGCACATTGTTTCTACAAGGAAGCCCTTAAGCCTAATTTTATCAACAAGGTCATCATGAGAGAACCCTGTCTAAGGTTTCAAATTTACCTCGACAATCTGCCTGAATAAATGACTTCTGCTTAAAAGTGAGCTAACCTGAGTGTTGCTTTAGCCCACGGCTCTGAATCACCACACTGACCTCAACACTCTTACAGATTCACTCAGCATATAATACATTATATCATAATAAAGAGGTGTATGATAATTAAAAATGTCACCTGAGACAGAAACATGATAAAATGACCTGGAATAATTGTAATAACATGGCAATAACAAATAATTAGCTATAACTATATAACTTAGAATTAATACGAAGAAGCAGGTAGTGACATACTATGAGCAGCAATAATGATAATATTTAATATGTAAGAAGCAACTTGAGAAAATCAACTATGAGATAACAATAAATCATAGGAATCTTAGATTTAAAATAAGAGTAAATAAAAGCATAATAAAGCATATGATAATGAGATTAAATAGAAATTGAAGAACAAATACAAATACAAATACAAATACCAAGGCTAGACTGAAATAAGAATTAAAGATGGGATTAAATGAAACAACAACAACAAAAAAAAAATAGAAATTGAAAAAAGGAAGAAATCATAAAAATATAGTATGTAAAATATATAAACTACGCAGCCTACCTTATACCTGGGTTAATGCAGAATACTTTAACATTGAATTGATGTGTAAGAGTTATCAAAAATCCAGAGTTACCCAATTCTCTGCCAATTCTAACCACAGGCAATGCTAGATCATCTGAATCATTTAAATAAGTAATATTTATGTAGCTATGTATGAAGCATGATTATTATACTGGACATAAGTGTTATGTCACATGTCCATGACGCATTTGCTCCATGTCTGTTGTAGCTTCTTTGTTTGCGAACTGTGTATAAGGATCAGATTGTCCTTTGGCTGGGTGCACTCAGTGTGGAGAGAGTGTTGGTTCCGGCAATCAAAGGTCCACCTCCACCTCTGTGCTGTGTGGAGAAGGTCAGGCTGGGTTGAGCGGCTTTTAAAGCTCAGGTCATGGGCTGAGGCCTGGGGGTGTTTCAGTGTCTGCTCTCACCCTGAATGACCCGACTTTCCCCCAGTGCACTCTGCAGCTGACTTACCCAAGCAGAATTACCCAAGAGGAGGTTGGCTCAAAGTTAAATGAACGATTAGATAATAAAAATTTACACGTCTCATTCATTTTTAAAAGCTAATCATTTCTGAAACTGTGTGCACGTCAAAAATCGGTCTTTTAGAAACAAAGGACACGTCTTAATTAACCAAACTCTGAGTTCATTAAGAAAACGTCGTTACTTAAACGTGCCGAACGTTGCGAAGGCTAATTAAGATAAGCGCAATGAATGTACATTTTAATTTAGATAAGAAAATCGACATGTCAGACGTCCTTGTTAGGAGAACAATTCCAGCATGCTTCCTTCTGTCTTATTCAAAATTACCATAGAGTGAAACTTAAACTGTGAGAAAGGATTATATGTTATTTCTTTAATAGAAAATAAATTATATTTTTTATTTTAAGACAGTGTTCTTTTTTTTATCTGAAATGTAGATAAAAAAACTCACTTGACCAAATGAGGTCCATTAGAATTCATAATGTGTTCATAATGTAACAAAAAAAAGCAATAAAAAGTTGAAGAGTACAGAAAAAAGTTTATGCTGGAGTTGCTACATTACTTAAATACTCAGTGGTGTTCATGTTCAGTTCATCCTCTTTTCATAGTGAGACTTTAAGACAATAGAAGTGCACCATGACCCATTTCTTTCCAGGCAAAGACGCTCCTCTCCCAGTGAAATTCATTAGCCTGGAGCAAACAAGAGCACTACACACAACACTCAAACAGGAACACAATCTCACCAATGCATTATTCAACACCACAGCAGAGTATATCTTGCCTTTTAGCAATTAGGAAAAGAGGACGGCTTGTCTGAGCTGTTTTATCACACAATTGCTAACAAGCCATTTGAAACCGCGTTAAATACTACCTGTGTGTGACGTTGATGAAGTTCAGCCAATCACCCATGAATGTTACTGGCTAGATTGGACTATGTAGATTGTTAGATATTTGTGTGGATGCTTTTGAGGTGCTTTTCAAATCCTCTTCATTTGAGAGTGATCACATTAAGCTGGCCTCTCTGTGAGGAGTGTGTGCCCCTCGCTTCTAGCACAGTGGGCTGGGGTTGGAGCCCTTGGGTGTTGAGGATGTTTTGTAACTATGGGAGATCAGCCAGTCCAGAGACAGCCACTTTTAGAGTCCTTCTTCAGTCCATCACACAAACACACACACAATACTGCCAGCATTCGAATGACGTTCCAACTACTTAAAGCCGAAATGGCGTGAGAAAGAGATAGCAAGTGAATGCTTTTTATAATTCATTAAATTAACCTTAGTTAATATTTAAAGTACAGCAGGTGTCAAGTAAATTATTAGTTAAGCCTACTGTGAGTAAACATGATATGATATACAATATGATATCAAAAAACATTTAAACATGATTTTAAACAATAATTGTAGAAGAAAGATAGAGCTGAATTTTCCCCACACAGAACACATTCAGTTCCAGAAGGACATTATTTATAGTCTGAATGGTTTTTGAAATTGATGAATTTCTTCGTCATAACCTAAATGTAAAAATTGTAACCTAACTTTAAATGCTTCACAGATAACACTGTCAAAGCATTGGATTCCTACAAAGTTTTATGAACTATAAAGTATTTCTAAAGATAAGGCAGCTTCTCATGTCTCTGAGAAAATTTCTTCATCCTTGGCCATTTTTATTTCATATATAAAGAAGTAGATAGATGTTCAATGTAAAGTGTACCGTCAAGACAGTATGTAGTTTAGACTACTACAGGTAATGGACATAAGTATTGTGACAATAATTTATGTTACTTAATATACTTCTAGTGCACTATCCACTTCACATTTACACACGCACACACACACAATGTATTCTGACTTTGTACTCATTTTGTTTAGACACCACATTAGTACATTGCTGCAACTGTGTTGATGGCAATTGCAGCTTCCAGATATATACAGGAACAAGTAATTAGCTTTTAGCAGCAGTGTGGTTCATTCCTCTTGGCAAATAATTTTCAATTCCCGGAGGTTGCCAAGGCCCCACTGTCTTAAATAAAGTCAGGTGATTGATTACAGTTTCACCTGAAAAATACTGTTTTTTTTTTTCGCTTTTAAAAATAAAAAATGGATAATTTGGGCAATATGTTTGGAGATATTCCGTCCAGGGTGTATCCTGCCTTAATGCCCAATGACGCCTGAGATAGGCACAGGCTTCCCGTGACCCGAGGTAGTTCGGATAAGCGGTAGAAAATGAATGAATGAATGTTTGGAGATGTTTGTTGAAATGTCTTTCATAGATTTGAAAATATCTTTTCAAAGATTTCATTTCTCAGCCAATGAGATAAAAGTCTCCTATAATACAGTACGTCCTTGTACATCGCTCCATTCATGTTTCCATTGATGTGTAATGCCCAACTACTGTATTCAGAAGCAGCCAATTCCACCTCTGTACTTCACTATCAGTTCATGGTGTTCATGGAATTATATGTTATTTTTTTTTCTTCATCCAGTAGATATTTTCTAAAAAGAGGTCTGTTTTCTCTAAATTGATTTAGACATGCATCTTGGTGTTGGTTTTATAATCAGATGAGCTTCGAGTAGGGTGTAGAAACAGGGTTCACTGCTTATTTATCTTGCTTATTTGCTTATGTATATTGTTGTTCCTGCTGATTTCAGGTCATCCTGCAACTCTTTTCAAATGACTCCTTGCTTCTTTCTTACCTTAGAGATATTGTGAAATCTTCCAGGGTTAATTAGTTGTGATTCCATAAATCCTTTGCCTGCATGTTATCAAACATATATACTGAAAGGGATGCTTAATGTTCAGACCTTCTGCTGACGCTCTGTAGTTTTCCACTTCACCATCACTGCGATGGTTACTTTCTGTGTGAAATATGTTATATGGCTTATAGTGAATATGTAAATTATTTGTGTACTAATAATATATACAATGTATTTTAGAGTTGTTGTTTTTTTTTTCAATTCAGTCTTAAGCAAGTATTGTGAATGGACAATATGTAGTATAAATAGCAATAATTGTGCACTTACAGTACACTTTATACATGTACTAAGTAAAGTATATGTTCAAAAGTAACGTTTAGCTATTACATGATTGCACAAGACTCCATGGAGCCTCTGGACATGGAAGATTGACAGTTTTGTTGGGAAAGTTCTCTCTCACAATGAATAAGTCTTTTCTCAGACTGGCACCGGAGCACATGCTGGCAACACCAACGCTACACTACGTAATGTGGCATGAGCTTCTGGTTGGGTATCAAAGGGACAGCTCAGTGTGTGTGAGCGAGTCTCTGGCCCTGATGAGAAGCGCCAACGGAAGCTGTCTTATTCTCTCACTGCATTCCTCTCTTCCACTGAGCCTCTATCCATGGAGAAAGTGTTTCTACTTATCAACATTGTAATCAGAGAGATGTGTATGTGTGTGTGTGTTAGCACTCTTACCCTTCTGGTTAAGAGGGCTTTTGGCAGTCAGGCATGAGCCAGGATAGTTATATATGTGTCACATGCTGATCGCTCCTCCATTCTCTAGATGTTATTGTTTTGCTTTGAGAATGAATTCTGAAGCTTTGTCCTGTGTAGTCAGTCAGTCTTCCATACTATTTGGTTGATTTGCTTTCCAGGTAAAAATGCAAGTGGGATCACAGCTGCTAGCTTACTCAGGTTAAGTGGGCTGACAAAGATCTATATCATTTAACATGACGATTCCAAATCTCCATGTAAAAATGTCCAACAAAGTGCAGCCTTTGATGGTGCTTTTACACTACTAGACCATGTGAAATGATAGAATTGTCTCATTGGCTGCTTGATTTGTTTTTGATTCATACTGCAAATTATTACATGAACCAAAATGATGGCTTAAAGGTATACAAAGCTGTAGACGTGCTTGTAAAACACAACACATTCGGTCATTGGTCAGAAATGCAACAAAGAAAGAAGGTAAATAAACCTTTGGCAAGCGTGTGTTGAAATCACAAAAATCACCCAAGCATAGAGAACACGAAGCATAGAGAACACGAATCATTTTCTCATTGCAATGAAACAACTCTAAAGATTACCTGGAACTAAATCGAGACCAATTCACTCAGATCATCTCATCAACGCTTGTTTTGGTTCAATTGCCGTGTACAAACACTTTAGTGCATTCATGTTTAGTCCATTGAACTCATTGCTGTTTGTTTGAGAAAGTGTGGTTACACGAATCACATGGGTACAGAACCAACAACTGGTCTAGGAACATCGAAGTGAATGGTCACTGAACGGTTCCAGCCAAACACCGTTGTGGTTTGATTGCAGTGAGAAAGTGGTTTGACCCTATGTCGCCCCAACCTCAAGATGTCAACCCAAAATGTAATTTGCATTGTGGGTGACTATTTTTTGTAGCAGTGAAGTGTTAAACTGACCCATGACATGCAAATTGAGCAACAGGACAGAGTTGCAATGCTGTAGAAATGATGTGTGATGAATATCTGAACCAAGCAAAAAGAGAAACTAATCAATGGCTGTTTTACACAAAATGTTTTTCTTTATATAATGATCTATCAATATTACAGCACAGATGTCTGATTTCTGTGATTTCTAAGAACACTTGAAAAAGGTTATTTCTCAAAAATGAATGAATAATGGTTTATATAAATATATTTAATAATATTTTATTTAAAATTATTTAATAATTTAATAATGGAAGTGTATTTCTAGTCATACTCTCCCTCTAAATCATCATTTTTGCTGTCTGAGAACAAACCTAACCAAAAACAATTTTGCTCTGATTTGTACACAGATGGACTAATAGCTGTTAAAGCTAAATATTTTGCTCCCTTTCTTTGTGCAAGTATGCATATCTCCTATAAGCATATAAGAACTTGAGATGAAGCTACTATTTTCACCAGGATGTATCCACAAAGATAAAATCTTTCTCCTCCCTCTCACTCTTTTGCCATATTTCTGTGCGTGAGTCGACACCTGGTCCGACTCGGCTCAAAGGCATGCTGAGGCACATATCTGCCCTCATCAAGCAGTAAATTAAAGCAAGGTGCATTTTCCTCCAGTCTGATTAGCGGGGAATTGGTGGTATCTGTTTGAGCAGTCTGCCTAAAGGCACAGCGAGGTGGGATAGAAGTGCTGAAAGGAACAGGATGTGTGTATTAGCAATACTGACACAAAGCCTATAGGAAAGGGGGAGAATGATACGGATCAGAGCAAATCAGCAGTCTTTCAGAGAGAATGTTCTCTGTCTTTAATAAAGCTGTGTGGAATTAATTTGACTGCTTGCTTCTACAATAATGCAGTCAGTATAGAAATGTTGGCATCAAATAATGTAGACACGGTGCCTATGTGTGTAATATGGCATATGATTTGGATTGGTCTGAGACTGCAAAGCAGCTGTAAAGCATTTCTGACTATTTTTATTCTCTCAAAAGAATGGAGAAAATGTGAAAACAGAAGAAGCCCAGTAGAACTCTACCCCAACCCCCAATGACTTTCCATGCTCTCTCTCTCTCTCTCTCTCTCTCTCTCTCTCTCTCTCTCTCTCTCTCTCAGAGAATGTGCCAAAAGGCTGCCCAGCTGTACTTATCCATAACTCAGCACTGCCTCCACAAACACAATCACTTTCAGTTAGCATTTATTTTGATTCACTTTCTTCTTTCTGTCTGTTAACTTTCATTACTCTCCTCTTACTCATCCATCAACTTCCTAATGACCGCCCTGATTGAATACTAGTTTTGTTCACACACTTTTATTAGCAGGGAAGTAAAGGGTTATCACTGCATTTTCACATTTCTCTCACTGATAATGCTAAAGTCATTAAAGTCACCATGTGATTGATCAGTTCCTCTAACTACATTTGATCAGAACAGATCTGAAGACAGGCAATTATTCCTTGTTTAATAATTCTCAGCACTTGTTTGTTTCCTTTGTTGCATAAACGCCTTCGGTTTTCTGGGTAGATATTCCACTAGATTATTAAGTGTGTCTATGGGGATTGCACATTCAGCCACAAAAGCATTAATGAGGTCAGGCACTGCTGCCAGGTGAAAAGGCCTGGTGTGTCCATATATCAGTTCATCCCAACAGAGATGAGGGCACGGCCTGTCCATGCTACACAAGTTCCTCCACATGATCTTATGTCTCTATCCATGTCTTCATGCACTATGCACATGTGCTCTGTCATGCTGGAGCAAGTCTGGAGCAATACAGGATGCAACAAATATTTATACTCATTGGAGGGTTTATTTTTTATGTATGTGTGAGCAAGCAGTCTGACATAAAGAAGCTTTAAGAAAGACCTGTTGTGGTAAGTAGCTGTCTCATTCTGAGCCAGTTTATATTTTGTGAAATAGAAATAAATAATTATGTCAGATGATGCTGGTGGAGTCACACAGTAAGAATTTTATTGTATTGCGTAAGTTACTGCTTCCCTATCATATGAAAAATAACTCATGAATCTTGAATCAAATCAATTCATTAGAAAATATCTTTGGTAGGTATTAAGTTCATTACATTCATTACTTTTTTACTACTAATAATAAAAAAACACCTTCCATTTTAGGTCACACTGATTTCAAATTAAAATCTGTTACACATCACCCTTGTAATTTAATGTACTTATGTAAACTTCCAACATCGTTTATTTTAATATATGCTTTTATTTTATTCTGTTTAGTCTATGTACTGTATGCCTTTGATAGAAGGGATGGCATTAATGCTTTACTCCTGTTTAGCCTCTGATAAGGGCTTCTTTGTTTAGTGTTTGACTTGTTATTCATCTTCAGAATCACCCGGCCCATTGTGCATTATTGATTTTAGCTACTAACCTTCACTCTTCTTTTAACCTGACTGGGGGCTATGGATAAGAAGGCATAATTACTCCTGTCTTACATCCACATTGTACATTTAGAAAGCATCAAAATGCATAAACACAAACAAAACATGTTTCCCATGTTTCCAGATTATAGATCTCTATCTACTACATCTTCATCTTATTAGAAAGTAATTGCTATGGAACAATACTGTTTGCCTGCTTGGGATCCAATGATTTATGCCAACACCTGGTGAAAATCAATCTTATGTCGAGTTTTCTTCTTTTTCAGTCCAACACTGCCAAAGCACTGTTTGTATTTTGTGCTGTCTCTACCCTTTTTACCTAATAAAGTTTCAAGAGTTTAATCATGTATGTTGAGGTAGGGGAAATGCTAAACTATACAAAGCTGAAACTACTCAGCTCTGTATCTAGAGAACGACTAGAAAAAAATAGGCCCAATATATAATAGATTTGTTCCTCTGTAAGAAAGGTATAGTTTATACAACAGAGGGTTTCCTTTATTTAATGTTTATTTGTTAAAGAAGATTTAATGTAGAACACATTTATGAAAAGCCATGAACACAGGCAAGGAGACTTTTATTAGCATCTATGAAAGGAGTCTCCAGTATCAGTGCTATGTAATATTAAGAAGTAAAACTTTCTTGACAAAGAGAAGTTGGGGAACATCAGCAGCTATAAACAATCGTTCTCTCCCCAGCCAAAAAAAAAAAAAAAAAATATGCCACTAGTCATGTAACTAAGGATTATTCATGTCATTTAACATATGGAACCATAGAGCCTGCATTCACATCTAACAGTGTATGGCACATATCCAACATCAACCATGTCCAACTTGTGATCAAAGTTTACAGGCAGTTTTCCTCCATGCAGCTTAAAAGGAATTTATTGAGATGGCCAGGCTTGAATCAGTTCCTGCCAAATAGTAATCATATCTTATTTACCTTTACTCAGCATTCTTTCTTTGAATTTTGTATAATTAGCATCAACTTGATTTATCAATGTAGTTCTATTCAGGCAAATGCATAAAGAGGTAACTGTGTGAATTTTTTGGAAGAATCATTTCTTCACCATTGACTGATTTAAACAGGCTACTAGACATATTCACTAATCTGAGGTAGAAAAAGTTTCTGTTCCATGAGGCTGTGTAGAACGATGTCAGTTTATAGCAGTAAATGAGACAGAAGAGTGTTTGTAACGCCCATCATTCATCCCTGTGGGCACTTTCACTTAAGTGGAAGTGGGGGGAAGGTTTAAGCACATGCGTTTTGGCTTTGGTAAAGTTTATTGTTATGTCTACTTTTGAAGGTGTTAGCTTACATGCTGGGTAGTGGCTAATGTTCAGTTGCAATGCTATTTCCTACTGTCTTACATGATCCCGCAAGTTCTCTTGGAACTCATGCTTGGATTCATAATATATATGATCCAAGGTCTAAGAGAAGTGGAGAAGAGACCATGAAGTAATAGACCTTAATATTGAGCAACAGTTGCATTGTAACATGTAATCTGCTACCTGACAAGTGCATTTTAAAACCATATTTGGGGGACGACAGCTTTTAACATCACTACAATTTAATTTAAAATATCTACACAGACGATTATTATTATTATGATTATTACTATGGTTGTTGTGGTTGTTAATATTACTACTCGTATTAATTATCTCAAGTCTGTAAGTGTACAAGTACAAGTAAACAAACATGCATCAGTGCTACTTAATATAGAAATAGCTGTACTTAGATACATGTACTATAGTTTGCATGCTCCTCTGCAGCATGTAGTTATAAGCACTAGAACATAGTCATTAACATTTTATTCTTTTTATCATAATTATAGTTTTGCAATAAAAATGGATGCTTTTCTATATGCACACATTCAATATACTATACAATATTTCAGTTGTGTGTGCCATGTGGTTGATATGCAAACATCCTCAGGTATTTTTTCTTATATCAGTGCAATACAGATAAAAAAAGCAGAGAAAGTAATCAAAGATTGTATATAGGAGAAGATAATAATACACAGATTATTATTATATATTATTATATTGGTAAAATATAATCTTATACTAAATAGATACACTTGTTGAGCTATATTCTGTTACACATGGAGACTGGAAGATCACATCAACATGTATTTCATACTCTGTAAAATTCCTGAATGTAATTGCAGTCAGATTTTGAACTTCTGAATGTCCTGTACTGATGTGGCAAAGGTCAAAATCATGGCTTTTTGAATAAGTGACTCAGTGGGTTAACTTGCACTATAATTCCACTTGAACTCTGGGAAAGGTGGGACCTGCACCCTATCACATGCAGGAGAGCACATTGCCCCGAGTAATTTATTCATAGCTGTGTGGTTTTTCACTTTATTTTGCCATCTATTTTTTATTACAAGAGAGAAAATGACTCACAGTGTGCAGGGTACGTGTTCATTAATACTGCATACTGGGCTTGGTCTGTCTTCTGCAGTGAAAATGTTTATAGAGAAATCTCTTATTGTCATTTTGGCTGTATAAGTTAAAAATAATAGCCGATCCCTTAGGCATGTGGGCACATCCCAATGTGTGTGAATATATCATTCACACACATATATATTTATATCTCATGTATATCTCATCCTCATATATCTTTCCATTTAAGAGAGCGTTTTTATTTGATGTTATGGAACTGCTATACAGAAGGTCAATTTCAAATATTTTATGGGATAGAAAAAAGATTCACGTGAAGGGATATTACTGTGGTATTAGGTGCTGTGGCTTTACTTGGCAAACCCTACAGGATGTGGTGGAGATTAAGGTCTAGTAAAGGAAAGGTACACACCTTATCTCATTTAAATCCATACCCTTTTCCTATTTGAGGATGGCTGATGCTTCTACAGCTGGGATCCATCAGACTGGGAATTTTTCTTTGTTCATGTCTGGAGAAAGCCAGTGCATCTGTCCTCGATGCTGAGAGAAACCCAATATCCGTGGCCACAAGGAATCAGGTACTCCATCTCTTGTGCCTGCAGTGAAAGCAGGTAGAACCATCGCTTCTCACTTCCACTCACAATGCGACAATGATTTTATTATATTTCGTAGACATTTCAACACAACAATTTCATTTTTAAGACTAAAGTTCCCTACTCAAGCAGAAGGCAGAGGTCTGAGTGGGATTTTGCTTAATTGCTGACCTCAACGCTCTCATTTACAAGCTTATTTTCCCCAGACTGAGTGTAACAGAATGTCTCTTCTCCACCCAGACATTTGGCGGTTTGAGTGGGTGGGCCAGAACCAAGGAGATGAAGAATGGAGGAAGGGCATAGAGGAAGTGAGTAGGTATGGGCATATGGCTCTGTATGAGTCTCTTTTTTTTGTGTCTATAGGTGTATATACAGTGGGGGGTGTTATGTGTGGGTTGGCATTGAATGAATTGGCTAAGTAAGTGCTGAGTGGGTTCCTATTGCCCTCAATGGTCTCCAATTTAAATCAAGAACAGTCCTTGCACTTTGGGATTGAGAGGCTTGGAACTAGTCCCTGAGGGTTTTTTTTTTTCAAAGGTCAAGTGGTTTTTGTTTAGTGTACTTGCTGCTGTAAAAATGAACAGAATTTCAGTCGACATGTGAGGTAATGATAAAAAGAACGAGTAGAAATATTTAGTAATAATATTTAATGTATTTACAGTTCCATGTCACAATATTAGGACAAATGACCTCTTTTTCTATTTTTTTGCATTTGAGAGAGAGAGAGAGAGAGAGAGAGAGAGAGAGAGAGAGAGAGAGAGAGAGAGAGAGAGAGAGAGAGAGAGAGAGAGAGAGAGATGCATATTTATTAGTACTAAAACTGTATTTTATTAGCTGGTTAATGTGTCTACTATAAATTTAATTTAAACAGTATTGATGACAAGATTCAGTTTTACAGGGTTGTAAAAATGAAATATGTCACGGTTATATGGAGTAGAGAGCAGAGAAGATGAGAGTGTCAAAAAGGGACGAGAGGAAAAGAATAATTACCCATTTTAAATGGCAAACTGACTAACTGCTTTGTGTAAATTATTATCCAAAATTTTAGTTTTCATAATTTTTCTGATTATATTGCCACAGTTAAACATTATCATGGACAAGGCAGCATATGAATCAGATCAGATTTCAACAGTTTTCTATCTATGTTCCCAATATGAAACAGATTCAATACAGTATGAATCTCTCTTAATAATAGGTAAAGGAAGAAAGAAAAACACTATAAGAAGTCCATTCACAGTTTGGACGACATAAACTTGACACATATGGACGACATAAACTTGACACATCTAAGAGGGTTTACAGGTGGTATTAACACTGGCTTGCCCTTCACTTTATATTTACTAAGACTCTGAGTCAGTTAACAAGTGTTACACTCACATCATGTTATGTCTGATTTGCAGGTGTTCCTGGATTAACAAGTATGGCTCTTAAATCCCATGGGGAAAAAGGAAAAAACAAAGAAAAAATTTTAATATCATTAAACTGTAGAAAATTAACTATTTCTTTATAACTAATTCTATATAAGTTTAGATTACTTAATGTTTCTAGAAAGTAATTTAGTAAAAAAAAGTAATTTAACCTAGCAACATAAGGTTCATAGTGCAATCTAGTACAAACAAAAGAGAAAAGACATGTGAAAAAACATGAGACAGTTCAGACAGTCTATACAATACGCCGTATTGTCCGCAATAAGACAGATACATAATATAACACCGGCCAGTTTACAGTCTGTATGGACCATTGGGTGAGTTTATAGAGTTTGTTGGTGAAGCTCAGCAAGCTCAGATTACATTTGTCATCTTTTTCCATTTATAAAATATTTGAACTGTATAAACATGAAAAACAATGTGAGAAATTGTGGTTACTGCTGTGCTGGGAATAGTCCACTAACCTGTTTATATCCAGGCAGTCATGGTACTGGACCCTTTCCACTGAAGGACAAGGTAGAGGACACATTTTACAAAGCAAAAGACAGGCTTTATAGGTATTTTTGTGGTACCATTAAAAAAGAACTGAGGTAGAACTACTCATTGTTAACCTATAAACTAAACCAATGTACATACAGTGATAAAAAGTCTATTTGAGTTTGCATGTGACTCAGGCACAAAGAGGCTGTAGTGAGTAAATATAACTTTAGTTTCTGTGGTTGGTGTAAAAAAGGAGCTGACAAAAGCACAGGGCTAACCCTGATTAGTACTTTTATAATCCTGACATCACGTGTCCAAAATATAAACCTCATTATGGTGAATCAGCCAGAAGAAAATAGGCAGAATAAATTCTAGATATCTCTTAACTCTTAGTCATGACCTAATGGTTAGAGAGTCTGACTCCTAACCCTAAGGCTGTGGGTTCGAATCTCGGGCCGGCCACGACTGAGGTGCCCTTGAGCAAGGCACCAAACCCCCCAACTGCTCCCCGGGCGCCGCAGCATAAATGGCTGCCCGCTGCTCCGTGTGTTCACGGTGTGTGTGTTCACTGCTGTGTGTGTGCACTTTGGATGGGTTAAATGCAGAGAACAAATTCTGAGTATGCCACTTCACTTCACTTTCACTTTAAACAAACACAACAAAACAATGTCATATATTCACCACAGAAACAGTAGCTAAGTATAATCAATCGGAATCAGAATACTTTATACTTAATACTCCTTCCTGGGGAGAAATTGATTTTGTTACCCTAGCTCCAAGGTACCAAAATAAGAATATAAACATAGAGACTTATATACACTAGGATTTACATAACTATACAGGTAAAGGTATATTGTTGCACATTAAGATATGTTATTGTACTGAGGAATTATACAGTCCGATGGACAGGTAGAATGTGTTTACTATAAATTTAATTTAAACAGTATTGATGACAAGATTCAGTTTTACAGGGTTGTAAAAATGAAATATGTCACAGTTAGGAAGGATTTCATGCGTTGCTCTGTGGAGCTTCTTAGTTGAATGAATCTGCGACTGAATGTACTCCTGTATCTGTCCAGGACATCACAGAGCGGGTGGAAGATGTTGTCTGAGACGGCCAGTAGCTTAGACAACATCCTTCTTTATGATGCTACAGTCAGACAGTCCAGCTTCACCCAAACAACAACGGCCTTACGAATGAGCTTGTTCAGCCTGTTGGCATCAGCTACTTTCAGTAAACAGCATGCAACAGCAAAAAAGATGCACTGGCTACAACAGACCTGTAGAACATCTTCAGCATCGTCCTGGAGATGTTGAAGGACCTTAGCCTCCTTAGAAAGCAGAGGCTTCTTGTAGACTGCATCAGAGTCCATAGTCCATAAAAGTCCAGAGTTCTTAGTCCATAAAAAGCTAATTGTGAAAATAAATTAACAAGGGTTTAAATGTAATCTACTGCATAACACAAAATACTAATTTAAATTTTATTCAATAGTTATTTTAATATTATCTAGTTTTCTATCTAACCTGGCTACTTGTTAGCAGAATTGAAAATTCCATCTCTAATTTAATTTTATTTGTTCTATACAATTCTTAACATAATAAAAAGAAATATTTGTTAAGCCGAACATGTAGCAGAATATTTTCTAAATTACCTGATAATACTTTGTTAGCCAACATTGTATGCCCAGTTGTGCATCAAGCTGAAGAAGGAAAAGTAAAGGTGATGTTATATTGGTCTAGTTATGTTATATTTGTTTACGTATACATGTCCACAATTTACACAGCTCTGGAGATTAATTAGTAAAATAAGGAGTGAATTTGTTATTAATTAAACAATATATAATCTGTTATACTTATGAATATTTAATCACATTCACTCAGGTAATATGACATGGCTTATTATATGACTAGCATTTAGAGTTATTGAAATCTATGACTAGAATATAAAACATTATAGAATATTACTGTACACTGGAAATGTCCTCTTTGCTTGTGAGGAAATCCATTTTAGCAAGTTGCAGAGCACAACAAATGCTTTCTCAATATCCCAATTGTGATTTTTTTTTGCTCATATCTTGTATATCACTGTAGGCAAAGCAGGTCAACACCAGCAGATTCGTAGACAGAAATCTCAGCACTCGGTCATCTGATCACAGCGCAGTAAAATTTCTGGGAACAGACTTGGATGGGCTGTGTGACGCCTTGCTGCTTGGGAGACAGCTCACTGCTTTAATATTACTAATGTAATGTTAGAGGCCTGGGGTCACAGGGAAAGATGGCTACATAGACTCTTTTAGTCTGTCAACACCATACTTAAGTCTCATGAATCTACAAGCTGTTATTACATGTAATTGCTACTGGACAATCACTTATTTGTGTCTTTATTTGATCAATGGAAGGAAACAGACAGAAGGCTGAGGGCAGAAGATGCTGCGCCACCAATCTTTATTAAAGTCAATGATATATGTGCAGCCCAATGAACAAATGAATAAATGAATGAATGAATAAATAAACGAATGAATGAATGAATGAATGAATGAATGAATGAGGGGGGAAATTTGCAACTGGAGTTTAAAATGGGGTAGAAGATTTCATTTTTCATTCACAACACAGTAAATAAAAATAAATAATACATGACAGCTTCATCATTTACTAAGTTATTGGTGAAATTAGTAGAAGCTTTCTATTATGTTTAGTTTACATTAGTGTGCTCACATACACAGCAAATTTACACTGCAGTCCTACATGGTTGTCACACTACATCATGTCTGTATGCTATGCAGTGTTCACCCATGAAACCACTTAAATATATAGTTTCACTAATAACTGAATAATTCATAGTTGTAATAAAAGTTGAACACATTCAGCTAGCTAGTTAGCAGTGCGGTAGCACAAGTACTTGTACTGCAGAAGGAGGAGGCTAACTAGCTAGCTAAATAACAGTTTTATACAGAATTTTATCCCTGTGTAGCTATAATTTTCCATTTTCTGGAATAAAACGGATGACTTTTATGCTATTTGAGCCCAGTATTTACATAAATATACATTTCTTTTCTTTTTTGTAAACATTGACGTCAAAGTGTGGCAGTTAATTTAAAACCTCAGTTCAACACATTATAGGTGATAACTAATCACTTAGAAAGCATCCATAGTGTGAAGGGTCTTACATGTTGATCAAGAATTTGGTAATTATAAAACCTGTATGTGCTGAAAAAATGTACATTATCATTGCAAAAACAGTTACAAAAAGTCTTTTATCAGTGAATTTCCTGATTATTAGACCGATGAAGTTGCTGATTGAAGTGTATGTACTGTATATTATGTTATTTAGAAGACTTCAAGACTCATTTGATCTTATCGATAAGCACTTAAAGGCTAATCTTACCCAACCTGTAGTCTTCCTAAACCAAGTCTATATTTGGACTGTGGCTAGTTTATTTTTGCTTGTTTCTCCATTCATTGTTCCACACATGGGTGGCACCGTGTTTCACCATGATAGTGATGCTCACTGCGTAACTCCTTATTAACTTATTTTCTTTGAATAGACCATATTTATCGTACATGCTTTAAATAGATGCTTCCTGTTTTAATAGATTTACAATAACAAACCCATGTTCATGTCCATATCTATTGTGGAAGTGTTAATAGTACTTATTTAAGCTTAATTCTATCTTTCACTGTATTTCCATGTCACACCACACACATACACACACACACACACACACACACACACACACACACACATATGCAAAGCTGTTGGGTCTCGAGGGGGCTGCTGTTTGATAGTAACTGTGTGATGTTTACAGTCTTCTGTCTTGCTCTCTGCTCTTCTAGAGCTCACTGCTGAAGGATCGATGCTGTCAATAGCACACACATTTAGAAGTGTTCATGTGTCACACCATATTAAAACCCAATTACTCAAGTATTCCTGCAGCGCTCAGGCACTGCCAAATGGAAATATGAGGAGGAAACTGCTGACCTGGAGGTCAGGATCAGTGTGCTATGGTTCACTCCACTGGGGCTGCTGGGCAGTGCTAGGAAAAAAGAACGCTGCAAATTTTGCCATGAGTGTACGACCTAGACAAGAAGTGTGACTTATTGTCTTGTGCTTATGTACAGTATGTCTTGTGTTAACCAGCAGCAGATATCAGTGTCAGTCAAGCACAAAGACACTAAGAGTACAGATTTCTTTTTTCCATCTTTCTCTTTTTTAAAAATTATATTTAATGTTTACAAGTTTGACCATGTCTTTTTTCCAAGTCAATCCTCTCTCTCTCTCTCTCTCTCTCTCTCTCTCTCTCTCTCTCTCTCTCTCTCTCTCTCTCTCTCTTTCTCCTCTTCGCTGTCTTCACCTCTTGTGTGGGGCAGGCTAAAAATAATTGTCTGGTGTGAGGATTGAGCTGAGCTGAGCAGAAGGATCCGTGTCTGGTTTAGTCCAGAAGCATTGTGAGGAGACAGGACACAAGTGAACATGACTAGTGGAGCAAATGATCATGGTTTTATTTAAAGGGCAAAAACAGTGCACTTCAGCAATTATTGTAGAGACTGGAAAAGTTGCAGAGTTAGACACAATGTTGTCTAAACTGTCAGTTTATTGTTGTAACAATACGCAACATTGGAGTGATATCTACATACTGTATTAGTGGTATGGTGGTGATGTGTGTGTGTGTGTGTGTGTGTGTGTGTGTGTGTGTGTGTGTGTGTGTGTGTGTGTAGTTTTGTGTACACACTACTGTGCCACTACTTAATGACTTTATTTAGACACACCTACCTTGTTGGCGTAGAGATTATTGCTCATCTTTTTCCAGTCATGATTGTGTTAATCATCCTGTAATGCTTCATCATTTCTTAAGCATAGCATCACTGGATATTTTTTAGACCTCCCAATTTGTTAAATTGAAAATTCTCTCCCTTACCAGCAGTTACCAACCATGGAAGATCAAAGCCGACATGCACTTTTTCCAAAATACGCATCCTACCTAATCCCCGTTTTATGTCATATGGCAGCTTCCTTCCACCTTTCTCATACATGAGCTTGCAGACATCCATGATTGTCTTGTTTCACTGTGATTGACAGGAAAGAGTAACACCATTCCTTCCACCCATATAACATGGCTAGTTTTGCACCCTTGGTTCCCAGCCTTATTTTCCCGAAGAAACTTTCTGTCATGCCACTTGGGAACTCAGTTTGATATGTTACATTGGTGGACTGTTCACAAGCCAGCAGCAGTGACAGTGGGGTGTTTAAAAACCCCAGCAAAGCTGCCTTGTCTGAGACGCTCTTACCAGCAGCACACATGCTACCATGTTAGTGTCACTGCTGTGCTGAGAAAGAGAAACCACACAAATCACCTGCTCAGTGGTCGTCCTTCTATGGTCCCGTTGTACTGATGGAATGTTGAGTAAACGTAAACATGTGTACTGCATTCAGAAATTTATACAGGTATATGTACCTAGGAATACATATAACATATAACATATACCACCTTTATCTAAGAAAATTTCCAGCATGGGCTTGCAGATGTTTTTTTTTTTAGCATCAGTAGGCTGTTCATTAATATCATTAATTTGGATAAATGTTTGAACTTTTACGTCTTTACAACAGAGTTCAGGGTCAAAAGATCTTAATTAATTCCTCTAACAGCAGCTTATAGAATGACAGCTGCTGGGTTTATATTAATTTACATGTCTAACGATCTTTTCTATGGTAACAGTTTAGTCAGCATTGTGTACTTTAGACATAACTGTACCTTTAATTTTTATTTTGATTTTTTTGGGTAAGAATCTTTTTTTTTTCTGTTCTGCTAAAAAAATAAAAAGTTTTACAGCTGCTTTAATGAAAGTAATAACAGGAGCTAGTTTCATGGACTTTCCATCCATGCATTTTCTTTACTGCTTGTCCTGCAAAATGTCAGAAGGAGTCTGAAGTTAATCCCAAAGGACTCAAGGCACAAAGTGGCACAAACCCTGGATAGGGTTCAGGGCAAAACATCTTTAACACACTACAGACAATTTAGAGGTAGCAGTCAGCCTACAATGCATGTGATTGGACCGGGAGAGTAACCAGAGGACCTGGAGGAAACAAAGAGTGGAGGCAGGAATCAAACCCCCAACCTCAGAGGTGTACTGTAAGTCAAACCTGCTACCCACTAAGCCTCTGTGTCCCCACTTCATGGGCTTTCCACAAAATATAAATGGATAAAAATGTATCACGTGTCTTTGTTTTGCACTGACAAACACGTCAGTTAATAATTATTGGACAGTGTTATGGTTTATTTTTCAATAAAAGCACAATCCATTATGTTCCTCTCATTCAGACACAATGCTCTATATTACAGTTATAACACGATATTATTATTATATTAAAATATAATGGTATCTGTGGAATATTTTGAGAATAGTACAGTTGTATCAATTTAATTAAACTAACTATTTAGCAATTTTTTTGTCTTTAAAGTATATATACAGAAGAAGAAAGAGAAACAAGGGCTTAAAAACTAAGTGCAGATATTATCTAAACAGAGAGGAAAAAGTCTGAGATAGATTCTAGTGTGTGTGTGTGTGTTTGTGTGTGTGTGTGTGTGTGTGTGTGTGTGTGTGCTCAGATGGGTGGAGGATCTGTTGTGTCAGGCGGAAAGAAGAGAAATCTACCTACAGGATCCTCTCCTCCCAGCCCGTCCCCCTTCCCCCTGCTCTATCCCTCCCTCTCTTGCTCACTTGGCCAGGCTTTCTCACTTGGCTTCACTCTCTCTTTCAGCTACGTTCACTGTGGACTTGTGTGTGCTGAGCTTTGTAGGGTAGAGTGTATAGGTGCATGTAAGGGAGCTAGTGGAAGTGCTTAGAGCTTTAGCAAGCTTAAGTTCACTTTTGTCTCAGTGTGCTTTCAGCTGAGGTGCTACTTTTACATGGATCAGAAAGAAAAAAAAAGGGAGAGAAGAAAACAAGACAAGGGGACAGAGTAGATAAACAGATTGAGGGCTTAGAAAAGACAATACACACACACACACACACACACACACACACACACACACACTTAACTCAAGTGTTTTGAGATCTGGTCCCGGTGGTCAGTTTTGTCCTGCTTGGACTGACCAACTCAATAAGAGGGATGTGATCATTGTGTGCTTCTTCATCCTGACGCTACACACATACATACACCTGCTCCATCCTCAGGTGCTGCTCTGAAGATCTGGACCTCTGTTAGTAGCTGTGTATCTTTGGTTTCATCATGGACTACGTTTGGGGGATGGCAGTGCTGCTGTGTGGGCTCTGGACGCCGCAGAGAGGAGCCGATGCTCAACGTGCCAAAAGCAACGTGCCCCGACTCAAACTCTCCTACAAAGGTGAGAGCACTTAATGTCCACTACTGCTGCTGCTGTCTGTCCTGCTGGTCGGCTAAAAGCATTGTTTTTTATTTATAGAACCTGGGAGCACAGGTGACTTAAACTGAGTCGCATTTTGAAATAAATTTTTAAGAAATGTCATGCTGGTTGTGGTGTGTAACGATGATTCGGCTTTTATATGAGAAAAGAGAAGAAAAGGATATAGTACTGTTGATTATATATGGGATCTTAAAATGTCAAGTATAGGAAATATATAATATATCACCAGCTTTGTTAGCTTGATTTGTAGATCATAACTTTTAATGAAATTGACTTCTGGAGCAGACATAGTCATATGTTTTGGGTTGTTGCTTTTGGAAATCAAATACTAACGGTAAAGTTTCACATTTTCTCTCAGTCAAAAGATGGCATCACTTGTGTGTTAAATGTCTTCCTACTGTACCATCTTCTTTCAAGTTGAAGTGCAGCTGAAACCATTTTAATAACGCATGAACAGATATCCAATTGTTCTGGCTGTGCAAATGTAATGTACGCTGCTTTAATAAGCACCCGGGTACATGTGTGTTGTGGGTGAAGAGCGTATGGGATAAATGAATAGAACTGCAGACAGATGGAAAAGCTTAAACAGCACTCTAGGTTGTATTTGCATGCATAATTCAGCCCTTATTATTTTTCACGAGCTCTAAGCACAATATGACGCTCCTTGTATTTATATTTCTCACTTTGATCTGGTCTTCTGCATACATGCAACACACCTTATTTATTACAAAGTATACGCCAATTACGTGCCAGAATGTGTGCCCTTTGCGTCCACGTTAAGCCGGCTGTCTCTTTCTGGAGTTCTGGAGTGTGACAAGCTCCAAACTATACTGTACCATGGTTGACTAATTGAGGCATTTTTGTTTCTGTGGTAATGCAAGATACGGTTTAGTGACGTCGAGCTTCTCTCTTCTTTCTCACACTTTTTCTTTTTTCCTCTGTTACTAAATGAACTGTCAAGGAGTGTAAGCTAGAAAAAGAGGAAGATAAAGGGAGGTAGGATGGCAGGTTGACAGTAAAGGCAGGGAGAAAGGTGTCATCATTATTTCTGTCAGTTTTCTAGTTACACTGACAGCTCCTCATTAGCTAGGTAGTGGAAAATTACATCTTTATACACTCTATAAAGCTCTGTGCCTATCAGCCGCTGTTGAAATGCTGATACCTCCGAGAGGTGTGTGTGCATGTATATATATGTGTGTGTGGGAGAGAGAGTGGTTTAACTGGTGCTCCCTGCAACAAATACTGACACCTGCAGGCACCTATAAGATATCTGTACTCAGCTTCAAGACTTATACGTGTGTGTGTGTGTGTATGTGTCTTCGTGTGCCCTCATGTGTCTTCATGTCGATTTGATATGATGAAGAAGATCAAAATTGATAGGAAAAAGTGCCAGATTTTTACATGGAGGAGAATGAAAAAAAATTGTATCTGTGGAATGTCCAGTGAAATTGTAGGGTTGGATTTAAACAACACACACACACACACACACACACACACACACACACAGTGTTCACATAACTCTGTCAAAGCATCGGTTTTTTAAACCTCCCTATTAAACCTAAAATACTAAAATATACTACTGTATAACATTTTGTCATCTCTGATAGATATTTTTTAGAAAAGATTTTTTTGAATGGCTTTGTGTACTATTGTCCCTCTTGGGACCCACTCTAAGATTAAACGGATAGTATTTTGTTTTAAGCTTTTACTTGATACCTTTTCTGAAAGTGAAAGCTTTTGTTAGGGTTCTACACAGACAATACAGAGTAAAGAACCTTTAATGAAGAAGCCTCACACCTGCTGTGATTTTTTTTTTCTAAGTGAACTCTAAGTGAAAAAAAATGTAATAGTACTTGGAAATTTCTCTAAGACTACAAGAGATGACTTTTATTATAGTGTTCTACTTGAAAGGGGAACATTCTGTTGTTTTACATTGACAGAGTGGTAAACCTTTTATGGTAAAAAGATAAATAAATAAACTAAATCAATGTAATAAATGAATAGGTAATATTAACTATTTAATACCTTATGGTATTATTATTATTATTACCTTATATAGTACCTTATTATCTTTGTGGTCGTTCCACCAGAAGAACTCTTTCAGAAAATTGTGATGTAATTAGCCATTAAAACTCAAATGCTGAAGCGTTCTTTGGCTGGTTCTTTGTAAATAAGAGCTTCCTTGAAAAACTAGTTTAGGAAAATAATGTGTCCAAAAAAACCTGAAAGACATTTTTGTAATTGTATTTCAAGAATTAAAAAAAAATAAAAAATGTATTAACTACTACTACCACTCCTACCACTACTACTACTACTACTACTACTACTACTACTACTACCACTACTAAATAATAATAATAATAATAATAATAATAATAATAATAATAATAATAATAATAATAATAATAAAGAAAAAAGCCAAACCATTTGGTGATGCATAGCTGACAATAATGCTGGGATAAAATATACCCCTGAATGGTGGAACTGATTCCTTAGGCACCCAAAGTGGTGAGATGTGCTTACTGACCCAGGACTAAAATGTTTTCATTATTACACTGACTGTGTGGGTAGATTATAAAAAAGATTATCCACCTACCATTAGAATGGATATTTCCCTTTCTGTTCAACACAAAATATATTCATACTTCATCTTCACCATAATGGCATTTGGACAGATGGTGCATATCTTCACAGAATTTGTTATTGGCACAAAGTGCTGATATTGCACATTACAATACTCTTTCTACCAACCAGGCTACTATAGCTGGGCTGTGTGGCAGAAGTATTTAGCATGTTTAGCAAAAAAAAAAAAAAAAAAAAAATTCCTCAACGACCTCAAGCTAAGTTTGAAAACCGGGGACAGGGTGTTAGGGTGTGGGGGTTGGGGTGAACATGTCCCCAATGGAAACTATGCCTATGCCTGTGAACACATGTCTGTGCAGTCTAGCTGAGACAGGTTTTACACTATCTTCATGTCCAGTACCATCGCTCACACACCGTAAACCTGTATGTGGAAATCTACATGGAAAACTACACATGTATCAGTTTGTACTATCAGTTATTTAGATGGATTATGCGAATGATTCAATGATTCAATGATTCAAAAGTGCCCCTCTTTATTGACATATGATTGCAGCCTAATATAACTACAGGTAAATATACCAGGAGAATGTATATATGAGGTTGAAATGCAGCAATCTTATTTTTGAATGAATTTGTGAATCCATTTAACGGCTCATGTCTGAAATATTTTTTTTCTATGAATATATTTGATTTTAGCACATGAAAATGTATGTTTTTAGTTAACCTGGTCACCCGGTTAAACCACATTTAAAACTGTGAAATATTTTATATATTCCACATGGTTCAAGTTCTAAATTTCTAAACCTCTAAATTTCTCCTCCATCATGGGAAGAAAAATCTTCTTTCTTGATCTTGATTTTCAGAAATATTGTTGAAAGTTGGGCCTGTTTCTAAAATTATAGATTGATAAATGATAAAAATGCATTTAACCCTTGTATGATGTTCGGGTCTGTGGGACCCATATTCATAAACATCAATAGTTTTGAAAAACTTTGCTACCTTGCAAAATTTTGTTGATTTTTTCCCACTCATGACGAGTAGCACTTTAATTAAAAAATGTGATGTAATAAAGGTAAAGGACAAATATTAACTATATATGCTGTTTATATTGCTTGTAATTGGGATGAAGTAAACATCCGTAGAGTATTTTAACATAAAATTTTTGATTGTGTTGAATTAAAAACCCAAAAATGCAGCAGGTCTACCAGACCCACGAACACTGGCTGAGTAACAAAAATACATCATATAAGGGTTAATCTCTTTGTGCCATGGCACTGATGTTAGTAAATATAAACATTTGCATATTGCTAAAACCGACAGAGCAAATACAGTACAGAAGCCTAATGCAGGCAGATTAAACACGTGCACCCCAGTCATAGAACTACCTCTGTAACTTGATGCCCAAAACAAGTACAGTGCAGAGCTATCATATGCTACAGAAAAGCATGCATGCATCTGGGAATGCCATTGCTCCAAAGGTTTCCTCTTACACACACACTCACTCATGCATACACACCGCTCCCCAGGCTTTATTTTCATCATCATGGGGGAAACCTGCCCTTGGGGTTGGGGGTGAGGGTGAATGTTGGAACGCTGGTGCCACCCATGGGGAATTTGGAGAGAGAGAGAGAGAGAGAGACAGAGAGAGAGAGAGAGAGAGAGAGAGGGATAGGGATTGGGGTGTATAGGTGGTCAATCATACATCTCTTTGGAGCCCAAGGCAGAATAACATTAACACCCTTATATAAACATCAACCAATGTGACCTGACAATATCAACACAGACACATTGCATGTGTGTGCGCGTGTGTGTGTGTGTGTGTGTGTGTGTGTGTGTTTGTGCTTGACCAGATGCGACTGCTGTAATCTCGTGAAAAAATGACGAATGGTGTTAAGCTTTTAATTCAAAAACAAACAAACAAACAAAAAAAATCCAAGAATGTATTAAGTTTAATAAGAGTTCTTAAGTTCATTCATTCACTCATTTTCTACCGCTTATCCGAACTACCTCGGGTCACGGGGAGCCTGTGCCTATCTCAGGCGTCATCGGGCATCAAGGCAGGATACACCCTGGACGGAGTGCCAACCCATCGCAGGGCACACACACACTCTCATAATCACACACTAGGGACAATTTTCCAGAGATGCCAATCAACCTACCATGCATGTCTTTGGACTGGGGGAGGAAACCGGAGTACCCAGAGGAAACCCCCGAGGCACGGGGAGAACATGCAAACTCCACACACACAAGGTGGAGGCAGGAATCGAACCCCGACCCTGGAGGTGTGAGGCGAACGTGCTAACCACTAAGCCACCGTGCCCCCCCGCAGTTCTTAAGTTACAGCCAGATAATTTGAGCTCTCTGTATCGTTCTCAGCCTTTTGAAAATATGGGCATTGTGTGCAAATGTTGACTCTGATACCTGAAACAATTCACACAGAGATTCCTGCGAAAGTGCAGGCTAGGTGAATTAGACTGAATGTGGTGGATGTTAGGTGCTTGAGGGGGGAATCCTGTAAATCCTGGCACCCACCTTTGGATTTCTGTCATTATACAACATCACTATTACAAGATTTGAAATCCTGACATTCATTTACTGGTTAGTTCAATGTTTTTTTGTCAGGTCGATATGTATAAACCAGCACACTCTGCTCTGTGTGAACCACTCATGCA
>NC_083468.1:20949163-20976663 GCF_030014155.1 Tachysurus vachellii
ACATAGTGGTAGCATTAAGTGTGTGTTTGTCTGTGTTTCCTAGCATTATATGTAGAGCAGAAAAGGTTTAAGGTAGAATTAGTCACTGTGTGGAGATACCTGGATGTGATACCTGGAGCTGATGTGAGAAAGAGATGGAGCTGTGGTGTGTTAAGAGTGAGTTTGCATTCAAAGCCCAGACTTTGCTTTACGCACACACAGGCTGTAATAACAGGTTGAGGTGTCTAACACATCTCACTCAGTACTAATGTTGCTCTGGGGTGCAGTTTGAAAGCGTTCTCGGGTGGCCGCGGGGAAAATCTCATTTTCCTTCAGGTCACAGTGTGTAATTAGAGCTCTCTCGTCACCTCTCCTGCTCTGGCTCCTAAACCCGGACCATTCTCACCTTCAGCTGTCCCCTTTTAACATTTCATATTTACTGGATTACATTTCTTTCTTTGGATTTCCGGCTGAAAAAGGCTGCCCGTGTTCATTAATAGTTACTGTTTTTTGTAACTTATATTATAGCTACACTTACTGGAACTACTTCGAGAAATTTGATATGGCAGAAAAAATTTTGTGGCTCGGATTTTAATTTTATGGCCCCATAATTTGTTCATATACGCCATAACTAATCAAACCAGGAAGTGCTGGATGCTATTAGATGAACAGCAGGGCTTCCAGGTGTAGTGCTGGATGTGTTGTTTGCTTAGTCTCATTTTTTTTTTTCGCTGCTTAAGGTGTTATTCGCACGCCGTGTGTGCGCGTTTGTGCCTCAGTGGGTCATCTTGAAGGTCAAAGCCTTTGGAATTAAGATTGACTGGGATGAACTTTTAAAAGATGTGTATTGATAAAGAAAAATAAACAGACTCTGATAATAGAGGCTGAATTAAGAAAGGAATTCTTCTGCGGATGCATTGAAAAGGCATAGATATTTGTTTTTGTACTTCCTCCAATCCTAGCTATATGTTCTCTGATTTGCCAAAAATGTAGTTGTTTAGATGCTATTATAGTGTATAGATGTACCAATAATCTAGTTATGTAGTATTTTGAATTGATGCTATTCCAGCTAATTAGGTTCTAATTTCTTTCTAGGTATCTAGTTGCTGATGTTCTGTTTTTTTTTTTTTTTGTTTGTTTTTTTGCAAATTTTAGTATGTTACATCTTTTATCTTTATATTTGAGCTATGTCCTGATTTTAAAATTTTCAAATATTTATTTTATTTTATTTCCTACTTTGTAAACATTAGTATTTAGAATGCAGTATACAATATTTACAGATTTCTGGTCTTACTCCACACTGTTATAGTAAGGCTTGTCTGTTCAGATCTGCCCTGGCTGTGGCCCTAACTTAACCTGGCACTGAACTTTCAGAGGCCACATGGCTCTACTTGCGTAATTCTCGGCTCCACCAAGCATGAATGACACAGACAGCACCAAAGACAAGCAAATATATTTCATAAATTGTGTGTGTGTGTGTGTGTATATGTGTGTGTGTATGTGTGTGTGTGATAGCAGGGAAATGGAAAGAGAAGGAACTGAGTCAGTGATTTCAGCTTTATTATGGCCAAAACCACACTCACACATCACACCATCAGCAGGAAAAGAAGTAGGCTAGCTACCGTGCAGAAGTGTTCTGTGATGGAGCCCGATCCTCATTCTGTTGATTCTCCTTCTGCCCTCTAACAGCCTGCTCGCTCAACACGGAGACCATAGTGGTGACATGTGGTTGGAAAATGTCTACAGATACGAACAATGGTCTTTCAAACTTAATGGCTGTAATGATATGATACAAAGAGCGGAGTAAGACGAGCAGCCTTTGGTTAAACAGTTTTCTTAGAACTGTAGGCCACTGCAAATATTTCAACTGTAATACTTTATTAGTAATAAAACAGAGTCTCTTCTCCTTCCCACAGAAATGTTGGAGTCAAACAACTTGTTTACTTTCAACGGACTAGCCAACAGCTCGGCCTACCACTTATTTTTACTGGATGAGGAGAAAGGTCGGCTTTTTGTAGGAGCAAAGGATCATCTCCTGTCTTTTAACCTGATAGACATCAACATGGACCAGCAATTGGTAAGAACAATCAAGATCAATTGATTCTTAAATTAAAATAGGAACTTCACGCTATAAAGCTTTTTCATTTTATAACTATTTGCATATTTTTAAGTCTGTTAAACATGTCTTGGGCTTCCAAGTGGCACAACATGTGGATGTTATGAATTTGAATGCTGACAAATTGGCCATTCTCACAGAACAGGGAGGATAACACTATGTGTTAAGTTACCTGTGATGCAACACGAGCAGCAGTTGGAAAAATGTTAGCTACACGTATCTCAGAGAAAACACATGCCACACCATCCCAAACTGGAATTTGTTATGTGATAAAGCAAAGCTGCATAATGCCTTATTCAGTAAGGTACATAATGTTTCCAGAGAAACAGGATATTTCAGACAAAAATCTTTAATTAGCTGTGCAAGCAAGCTGCTTCTTGTACCACATTCACATATCAGGTGTAGAAGGTTTCTTATTGATGCAACACATTATTTCACAATAAAAAAGATGATATAAACAATGCTAGAATGTGGGATTTCAGTGTGGTGGAATACGAGGTAGATGTTGTGGCTATATATCGTAACGTCTTAAGCTTGGGTTACTCGGGTGTAGAGTTTCCATGGGTGGGTTAGTTTCCTTTGACATCCTCCATGTCAGTCTGTGATTTAGTTCATGTAAAAATGCTTTCAGATGTGAATGTTTATGCGTGGGATTCAGTGATGGCATGGTGTGTTGGTACTGGTGGTATTTCTACATAGCACCCTCAAAAAGTGTCCAGAGGATAGGCTCTGGCACAAATATGTGCATTGTCACTCTGAGCATTTAAAAGATGATGAAAATGAAAATTCATTTAAACAATACAAGAGCAAGTTGTAAGAGACTCCATATGAGATTAAGGTAACACACTCCAAATAGACAGGGCTGTGTAACAAGAGCTATGGCTGAATGCAGTCAAGCCTTTGGGCACAAATAATAAATCAGACATATAATAATAAATCAGCATTGTGGGAAAAAAATCCCTAAGGTGCTACATATACTGTAGGTGGTCCATACAAACTAGCTAGGTGTTCACAGGTCATGTGTTCTTTAAAAACTTTGCTATGCAGCAAGGTACACTGTTTTTTTTCCCCTCACATTGAAAACTTTGGTTCAGAAGTTAGCTCGAAATCTTTAGTTTATTAAAGTAAAGCATAGCTACAAAGCAACGATGTGCTACTGTACATAAATAAAAATAACCTGTAAAAGCACTCATTGCTTTCCAGTTCTCACCTTAGTCCAGACATCAACTTTAACTCATGCCTGTTTTTGATCTAAAGTTTGCATTAAGTGGCATTAATACAAGCCATGTTATATTGCAGAAATTCATTCCTGAGAGTGTCTAGATGCATCTGCGTGGCATCAGGCATAACTATAACTATATACTGTAATTTTTATCTGAAAACTAAAAGTGACTTATCGTATCAAATTGTACTCAAATTCCAGTTTTATCCTCATTCCTGTCTTATCAGTGTTTTATCTAAGTCCCCTGTGTCATGAGTAGACAAGTACTGTGCACTGCATACAGGACTCTAAAATATGTTCACGTGTGGGCATAGATGTGCTGCTAGCTCACAAGAAAAATGAACACCTTTCAAGCATCACTAGGTCATATCCTGGATTTATCCTTGCCCTTTTTAGCTCACACACCTGCACCTGGCTAAAGTTTATTTAATTAAACGTCTCATTTTTTCACAGCCGTAAGGCAGGAAGGGGGTTGGATTACTAAGCACTGGTCTGTTCTTCTCTACTGGGAGAGTTAAAACCAGCCTGATAGATTTCACCTTCTCATGGAAAGCATTTTACACTCACAGCAGGAAACCCAATGCTGGTCCTGCAACACACACGCACACACACACACACACACACACACACACACACACACATTTACGTTATTTATTCCTTTTGTAGTGACTTGAGAATGACGAGTTGTATAATTGGAGCGTTTTCTAACTTTCTCTCTCTGTTGTTCTGTTTGATTTGTTCTGATAGATTTCTTGGCCTCCATCTTCGTCACATCGGGATGAGTGCAGGTGGGCTGGAAAAGATGTCCAGGTGAATATGATGTCTTAATGTTTGCTGTAAAGGATCACATGCACAATTAATATAAATTCTAATATATATTAGAATAAAATAAAATAGAATAGAAGTCTTTATTTGTTTTATTTCTTTCTTTGCATATCCCAACTTTTGGGGTCAGAGCTCAGGGTCAGCCATGATACAGCACCTCTGGAGCAAAGATGGTTAAGGGCCTTGCTTAACAGCCCAACAGTGGCTTGAACCCCAATCATCTGATCACAGCCTTTACCACTTCAGCCTCCACTACCCAAATAAATTAGATGGCAAAATACATGATAATAATATGCCAAAATCTACCAAAATCTACCATAAACTATAATCTAAAAAATCCATGACTGTACAAACAAAAAATTCTACTTAAGAAATTAGAAATAATTGATACAAGAAATTATAATTAGTATCCAGAATGTAATCGAAACCCACACTTTCTCATGCTTGGCTTCAGACCATGATAACCCTTAAATAAAGCAAATAAAATAAAACACATCAAATAATCAGAAGAAGGAGAAAATTTACTCCCAGTGTAAATGATGATCAGGATTTTTTTTCTCAAAGGCTTTATTTCCTACAGCAACACCTCCACAGCCTCAAGCATTCTAACTGTAGAGTCTGGTTAAGACTTGATCCTCAGCACTGTTCAGGAGTTTACACCACTTCCTGTATAGTTATCACTCTGTTTCTTTTAAATTCCTTCGTAGATAATGCCTGAGGCTGTCGACTGAAACCGAGAGCATTAGCATGACCCTACTGCCTCCCTCTCGCCCATTATCACTATAATGAAACTTTGAATGAGTAAACTTCCAATGGTACATATCTGAATAGCGGTACAATGTTGTGTGTGGGTTTTTTTTAATGTAAACATGGTGACTGTGAGTGGCGGGCTCTCTTTGAAAGATGGCTATCTTGTGAAGAGAGCTCTGATAAAAACAGAACCACTGACTTAACCTCGTTACTCCTTGAAGTGGAACAATGTCAAGTTTGCGGCTATTGAAAAGCTGCTGAAAACACAGAGCAGCTGCCCTCATGAAGGAGCCACTCCTCCAACACTCAAGGAGGAGATCAACCACATGGTATAAAGGTGCTCGAGAAGAGCCGGCTCACAAAGTCATAACAAATGAGCCACTGTGTTTTGAATAACAGTCTTACATTCGTAAATCCATATGAATTTACATGAGCTAACTTGTGAATGGTTAAAGTGAGGCTTAGGGGTTGAGGTTAGTGGTCGTGGTTTTTCTCTCTTTTGTGTGACATTTAATTAATTTCTTTATGGATGGGTTTTCTTTATTTAAATTTATATTCATTTCGCTTGAAGCACGTTGGCATAAAAGAAAATGGCTTGATGCATGGGAATAAAAAAAAGTACTTAGTGTACACTATATGCACAAGAGCGCTGAGACACATGTCTAACATGTAACTGGCCTGTGTGTGTTTTTCAGAAAAAGCTTTTCCATAATGGGTGACTGTCAGGCTTGTTCAGACATGCACACGTGCACACACACACACACACACACACACACACACACACACACACACACACACACACACACACACACACACACACACACACACACACACAGGGGACATCTGAATGCTCATAACAGGATTGCCCCTGTTGATGTTCTGCACAAGCTGCTTAAAACAGTTAACAGTTCTGTAACATTGCCCTTTTTATGTATTGATTTATGTTGTGTGTGTGTGTGTGTTTCCTGTGTGTCAGGCATGAAAGTGTACAGTGTTTATATATTCGTGCAGATTTGAAAGATAGATCTCTAACCATATAATAGCAGACACACAGAGCGACCCAAATCACTTACAGTAGCAAGTGCCAAGAATGGATATGGTTCTGAACATGACCCTTAAAAGGCCTGAGCCTTTTTCACCCTATAATGTTCTGTTTTTGTGACACCATCATGTGTGTGTCTGTGTGTGTCTGTGTGTGTCTGTGTGAGTGCAATTAAGCAATAAAGCATCAATTATACACTTATACAACATGCAGTTGTCAGTCCAGCATGTCAAATTCTTTTCTCTCTCTCTCTCTCTCTCTCTCTCTCTCTCTCTCTCTCTCTCTCTTTCTTTCTCTGTTTCTCTCTTGCTCTTTCTCATTGCAGAAAGAGTGCTCAAATTTTATTAAGGTGTTGCAGCCATTTAATCACACTCATGTCTACGCTTGTGGAACAGGGGCCTTCCACCCTGCCTGTGCTTATGTGGAGGTGGGCAAACGGTCAGAGGTAAATATCCCCTTAAATATTACTTTAAACATTCTGAGGTAAACATTTTTTTAACACTGACCACATGGAATCTTATTGACCATTAACCCATTACACCGATTTCCAGTTGCAAATACACACAGGAATGTGCAAAAACTGGAAGATATATTATAAATTACAGTCACTTAAATTCACTTGCAGCACTTTCAGAAGCAAAACCTATATAAAAAATATATATATTTGATCTCTGGATTTTCATAAACAAAAGTAAACTTAAAGTATGAATGAGCATGAATGAAGTGGCTGGTAAACATACTGTACTATTTTTGCGCTTCTCTTCCAACCACCAGAAATTTCTCATTATATAAATGTGTGTGTGTTTAGGACAACATCTTCAGACTGGAGTCATCACACTTTGAGAACGGCCGAGGCAAAAGCCCCTATGACCCTAAACTTATGACTGCTTCACTACTTATTGGTGAGTGTATGTTTATGCGTAAAAATGAGGTGGAGGTAGAAACCTGTAAGTGCTACTACTGTGTGTGTGTGTGTGTGTGTGTGTGTGTGTGTGTGTGTGTGTGTGTGTGTGTGTGTGTGTGTGTGTGTGTGTGTGTGTGTTTGTGTGTGTGTGCATGCATGCATGTGTGAATGTAGGCTATTTTCCATAGAAACCCAACACCTCCGATTAACAGTCCTTCTAAGAGGATGAAAAGATCAGACTGTTCTTGTCTTTGTACTCTACCTGCAGCACATTCTTCTGTTAAATCTTTCATCTCAGATTAAAGGTCACTCACACACACACACAGACACACACACACTTACACTTTCTTCATCACCGGATTTTTTCTCTAACAACAAACTCCTTCCATGAAATTATCCTCAGGTGATAACATCAAGCCACACCGAGTGTTCACCTGAGATCAGTCATTCCTCTATCTCTTTTCCTCTCTCTGCCATAACCCTTGTTTGACCTTTAGCGCATATGATTGACAGATGGTGAGCTGTATTCTGGGACAGCAGCCGACTTCATGGGGCGAGACTTTGCTGTTTTCCGAACGTTAGGAAAGCATCATCCAATCAGGACAGAGCAGCATGATTCCCGGTGGCTCAATGGTGAGACACATACTTTAAGATGAATAACTGAATAATAAACTGAGTGTATTCTTAGATTCTGGATTCTAAATGGTCAAGCTTTTAATCTAATATGTAAACAAGTGTATAGTTACAACTTGTGTTTAGTTCTTGGTGAAACAATGAGCTATATTTTTTTGTCCTATTAACTTTAGAGAGCAAAGGGGGAGACAAGTAAAGTAAAGGAGATACACATAAAGGATGTGATAATAAGAATGAACTTGTTGGTATAGCACGGAGATAGTCTATAACATTAAATATATCTATAAATGGATACAAATGATGACAATGTACATTAACAAAAATGAATTTGTTAGTGAATTGCTGTAGTATAAAAGGAATAAACCACTTCAGGGTGTGCTGTTATTAAAAGATAATCAAATTTAGGATGAGAACTGCATCACACCACTCTGTCATTATTAATTTGATTTTAATATCGTATTATCTTTCTTCATAAATAGGACCCTAATAAAGCTATTACTGTGTGTGTGTGTGTGTGTGTGTGTGTGTGTGTGTGCGTGTGTATGTGTGTGTGCAGAACCTAGGTTCATAAGTGTCCACCTCATTCCCGAGAGCGATAACCCTGAAGACGACAAGATCTACATGTTCTTCAGAGAGAATGCCATTGATGGAGAACAAACCGGCAAAGCCACGCATGCCAGAATCGGACAGCTGTGTAAAGTAAGATAACACAAAAAATTCACAGTTCTGCAAACACACATAAAAAAAAAAAAAAAAAAAAAAGAGGTACATGGAGAAATATTTCATTCACTGTTCACTTATGGGATACACATGCCAACTTGCATGTACGTACACACACAGTGTAGGCGTGGTAGCTTGAAATGCCCATTTTCTTTGGCGACGTGTGTGTTTTTCTTGCATCCCGATCTTACCGCCCACCGAGAAGCCAAAGAGAGATTGAAATGTCGCCGGAGTCATCAACAATCCGAAAACAAAGGCTGCTTTGTGGATCCAACGTATAACTTGCATTCTCACTTGGTTGAAGTGGAACTCTAGAGCGGCAAGCAGGAGAAAGGTGTTCACTATTATGAGCTGCTTGGCATTCTGGCATGAGTGGAATCCACTCTGCACCAGCACACACACAATTGTCTCATTATGTCAAGATGTCAGAGAATGTTTTGTGCTTTTACAACTTGTTCAGTACACCTTTTGATGATGCAAAGTCATTCATTCACCTTTAGTAAGTGCTTTATGCTTCTCAGGGTTGCTAGCGATCTGATGTTAGCCTGTCCTGGGAACGCATGAGACACCGGTCTATCTCAACACCCTGTGCAGCAATTTCAAGTCATTACTCAACTAACAAACATGTTAGAAAAAGCTAGTTGTGGCAGAATTTTTGTTTCACTTTACCATCATACAGCTATTTTTGTCCATTTTACAATTTGAAACATATATAATGCCTAATTACTTCCATTATGTATAGTGCTGATAATATAAACTTTACATGGGCATGCCTGACCTTACTGCTTGCAGATGTTCAATGTTCATTTAATCTAAAATAAGGGCCCCAGCTAGAACATATGGAAAGTGGTGGTTAGCAGGTTTAAAATATTTTCTAATTATAAAATGTCTAATTTATAATTGTGCAACCTGGAGCCTAATCCCATGAGACTCAGGGCAGAAGATCAACCTATCACAGGGCAAAATCACACACACTACAGACAATTTATAGATGCCAATCATCATGTCATCGAAAAGGGAGGAATCAAGAATTGTGGTTGTTGTTGTTGTCTTTTGGCTGCTCCCTGTTCAGGGTATTTGATACTAGCACATGTTTTACATCAGATGCCCTTCCTGATGAAACCCTGCCATTTTATCTGGGACTGGCACCCCCAGTGGCTAGGTTGGTTGCCTGGGAATCAAACCCTGGCCATAACAGGAAGAGCATGAGGAAACCAGAGTACCCAGAGGAACCCTCCAAAGCATGGGGAGAACATGCAAACCCTGAACACACAGGACAAAGACATGAATCAAGTCCCCAATAATTGTGGGTGGAAGGCAAACATGTTAAACACTTAGTGACATTTCTCCCTTTTATGATAACTAGTTTTCCTATATTATGTTTTTCTACTAAGCCTTCAGATTTAAGACTGGTGTGATTATGTGAGGTAAAGTAACTTCTAAAGTGTTAATTATTTATATACAAAAAGGGCCCTGCCTATCATTAGTTTTGAGATCAATAGTAATTATTTGAAAGTCATTACTTTTAACTTAACATTTAACACATTTGTGTTATTAACAGAATGACTTTGGAGGTCACAGGAGTTTGGTGAATAAGTGGACCACTTTCCTTAAAGCTCGGCTCATCTGCTCAGTCCCAGGCCTTAACGGAATTGACACACACTTTGATGAGCTGCGTAAGTTTCCATAAGGTGTGACTGAGTGATGCAGATAGAGGGAGGGTAATTTTGAGATGTCCATGACTTTCTGCTTTTGTTCTTTTCAGAGGACATTTTTCTGATGAGCTCAAAGGACACCAAGAACCCTTTCATCTATGCAGTGTTCACAACATCCAGGTACATTTAAAGATCATTTACCTGAAACATGTACAGTAAGTGTAATTAATACTGACTCTGATTGCTATCAAACCAGTTGATTTCTGTATGTGTTTGTTTCACAGTAATATCTTTAAAGGCTCAGCAGTGTGTATGTACAGCATGGCTGATGTAAGGAGGGTGTTTTTGGGTCCCTATGCTCACAGAGATGGACCCAATTACCAGTGGGTGCCCTTTCTAGGCAGAGTTCCCTATCCACGTCCTGGCACGGTGAGACGGCTTAAAGTTAGAACAAAATTAGCACATATAGGAATAGTTCAGGAAAATGAACTGTATCTTTATCACCTGTTTCTGTTCTTATAACAGTGTCCAAGTAAAACCTTTGGAGGGTTTGAGTCCACAAAGGATCTACCCGATGATGTTATCACTTTTGCCCGGAGTCATCCAGCTATGTACAACCCAGTGCTTCCCCTCAACAACCGCCCAATCATTATCAAGACTGATGTGGATTACCAGTTCACACAGATCGTTGTTGACCGAGTGGAGGCAGAAGACGGACAGTACGACGTCATGTTCATTGGCACAGGTGAGCAGAATAGATTATATACTGCAGTGTCATAACCATGCTGTCATTGATAAAATCCTCATAATTTGTTAGCACGTGAAGTTCTCTAACTAATACATTATTTTACTTTTGTTTTCATTATAGTATTACATAGTATATTATAGTACAGTACATATTTCAATAGAATAGTATATACTATAGTATAGTGCAGAGTGATATATTGTAGCATTGTTTAGTATAGTATAGTATAGTATAGTATAGTATAGTATAGTATAGTATAGTATAGTATAGTATAGTATAGTATAGTATAGTATAGCCTTTTTCTTAACAACATATTAGGATATGTTGTCAAGTAGTATTTAAGATACAAACCAGGATTGTGGAGTGCAAATAAAAATATATAGTTAATTGTATAGTTAATTAATTATAGTTAATATATAGTACTCTGTTGTGGGAAAGAGTAGTGGAAGCTAGGTTAAGGAAGGTGGTGGAAATTTGTGAGCAGCAGTATGGCTTCATGCCGAGAAAGAGCACAACAGATGCAATTTTTGCTCTGAGAATGTTGATGGAGAAGTATAGGGATGGTCAGAGGGAGTTGCACTGTGTGTTTGTAGACTTAGAGAAAGCGTATGACAGGGTGCCAAGAGAAGAACTGTGGTACTGTATGAGGAAGTCAGGAGTAGTAGAGAAGTATGTCAGAGTGGTGCAGGACATGTATGAGAGGAGCAGGACAGTGGTGAGGTGTGCTGTAGGTCAGACAGAGGAGTTTACAGTGGAGGTGGGACTGCATCAGGGATCGGCTCTGAGCCCCTTCCTGTTTGCTATAGTGATGGACCAGTTGTCAGAGGAGGTCAGACAGGAGTCTCCTTGGACGATGATGTTTGCAGATGACATTGTGATCTGTAGTGAGAGCAGGGAGCAGGTGGAGGAAAACCTGGAGAGGTGGAGGTTTGCGCTGGAGAGAAGAGGAATGAAAGTCAGTCGTAGTAAGACTGAGTACATGTGTGTGAATGAAAGGGAGGGAAGTGGAATAGTAAGGTTACAGGGTGAAGAGGTGAAGAAGGTACAGGAGTTTAAGTACTTGGGGTCAACAGTCCAGAGTAATGGAGAGAGTGGGAAAGAAGTAAAGAAGCGAGTGCAGGCAGGTTGGAGTGGGTGGAGAAAGGTGTCAGGAGTTCTGTGTGATAGGAAAATATCAGCAAGAATCAAGGGGAAGGTGTACAGGACAGTGGTGAGACCGGCCGTGCTGTATGGTTTAGAGACAGTGACACTGAAGAAGAGACAGGAGTCAGAGCTTGAGGTAGCCGAACTGAAGATGTTGAGGTTCTCTTTGGGAGTGACAAGATTGGACAGGATTAGGAACGAGTACATCAGAGGGACAGCCCATGTTGGACGTTTGGGGGACAAAGTTAGGGAGGCGAGATTAAGATGGTTTGGACATGTTCAGAGGAGGGAGAGTGAGTATATTGGTAGGAGAATGTTGGACATGGAGCTGCCAGGCAGGAGGCAAAGAGGAAGGCCAAAGAGGAGGTATATGGATGTAATTAATGAGGATTTGAAGCTAGTGGGTGCAAGTGTTGAGGATGCAGAAGATAGGGTTAGGTGGAGAGAGATGATTCGCTGTGGCGACCCCTGAAGGGAAAAGCCGAAAGAAGAAGAAGAAATAAAAATATATAGTATTATTTACTTAGCATTAAAATGCCAGGCTAATATTGTATATCATACTATTATATTGAACAGAGTATATAAGTATATAAGTAATACAGATGGAAAAATATAGTACAGTATGCTATAGTGTCATGTAGTGTAGTATAGTGTATTATAGAAGAACAGTACAGTACAGTACATTATTAATTAAAGGCATTTTAAGACATTCCAAAAAAAAAGATGATGGAATCAGTATGATGAAATAAAAAGAGAAATATAAATAAAAAAATAACAAATAAATAAATAAATAAATAAATAAACGTTGACTGAGGAATTTGAACAAAATGGATGACACTAAAATGATTGAGGAAAAAATCTAGTAAAACGTAGTCAAGTGTAGTAGTATAGTATGTTATTAATATAGTATTTCATCTTTTATATACTGTATATGACAATGTAGTATGAATAAAATTAAACATGTTAAACACTTTTAAACTCATCCAGTTAAATGGTACTCATTAAGTATACAATTATTATCATTTCAGATCTTGGAACGGTTCTTAAGGTGGTCTCAATTCCCAGAGGCACTTGGCATGACCTTGAGGAAGTTTTACTGGAAGAGATGACTGTGTTTAGGGTATGAACAATTCCTGGATTATATCCCATTTATATACAGCATTTGATCTATTGTATTGCAGCTCCTGAGGATTGATGTAAATGTTTTTATTCTTGCAGGAACCAACAGCTATAACTGCTATGGAGCTTTCCACCAAACAGGTAAGGTTTAGCTGACGTCTGTCATGGCTCCGAACCTATAATCACATAATCTGCAAAATGTAGCAGTAAAGAAAGTATTTATACTAATAGGTTATTAACATATTGTTACAAATAGTATGTGAGGTTAATGAGTCCAAGGGGAGAGCTGGCCACAAAGTTACATAAGAGCTCTGTGGACAGGAGTAATACAACACTGCTGGATCTGCCATATACCACAAAAATACTCAGCGTAGCTCTTCCCTCATAGTGTAACTCTCTCTCTCCATAACTTACACTTTACTGAGTTATCAAGGATTCCATGGTTGTGGGGTTATATAACCCTTAAAACACTTACAAATGAAATTTTAAAACAAATCTGAATCAAAGAAAACATGCATTTATCCATTTAAAATTGATTAAACCCATCTTAACAGGCAGCATTTTTATTTATTTCTTTTTTTTTTTACAAGATTTATTTGACAGTGGTTGAGCAACAGCACATAATTCTTTACACAAATACACAAAATATAATTACTAGATTCAATGTTAGAATACGTGAGGATAATTAAAGATATTCTAATGATTTACGTAAAATATTCTTTTAAAAATAATTTATTTTCAATCTATAATTTGGGTAACAACAATGCAATTTCGAACAGAACTAAAATAACTGAAAATAAAGCAAATTCACTTTTTTTCATCCCAAGATCTGTAGGAAATTCAGATGATGCAACTTCCTATTGAACCCATGAAGTTTTATAGAGGACGAATACATTATATTTAGTAAAAATACAGCATGAAATTTGGGGGAGGCAACAAAAATAGATTATATATTTTTTAACCTTTAATGGTTGACTCATAAAAAAATGTATTACTGCAAAACTACGATTCCTCTTCTGTGATGTGTAAATAAATCTGACACTGAGAGGTTGTCTTAGTTTATAATATTAAACCGCAGTATATTTTTAATCTCACTCTAAAACAACATTAACTAAAGCAAGTAAGTAAATAAGAACAAACCTTTGAATCTCAAATGTGAATATCTGTCATATTTTGTATTTTGTCTCTACAGCAACAGCTCTATCTCGGCTCGAATATCGGTGTTTCCCAGATGCCTCTGCACCGCTGTGACGTTTACGGCAAGGCTTGCGCTGAATGCTGTCTAGCACGAGACCCCTACTGTGCCTGGGATGGCTCACAGTGTTCCCGATACTTCCCCACTGCTAAGAGGTAATCCCAGCTGGTGATCACAGATTGCTTAACCGGGCCTGAAACTATGAGTATGCTGCTGCACAGCTCTGCTATTCTGTAGGAGCGGAATATAAACACTGAATGAAAAAGCTTTGTAAAATGTGTCCCCTTAGAGTCACCCTTACGAAAGGTTACACAGGGAGCTCCTAAAGTGTAAAAGTTGCTATAACAGCAGCGTATTGTTAATTCCACCGGGCAGAAGTCATTTTTTTTTTCTTTCAGCTCTCAGTTGCTGTTTATGTAGAGAGATTTTAACTCACCTGCACTAACAGACTGGAACAAGACAACAGGGAATGTGACATTTGAAATCAACAAGCGCAGTGATATTTTCTAATCCGTAAACACAACGTCACGATGGATAAATTCAACCCAGACTTTTTTGTGTGTCACTCAGCTTCAGTACAAAATCAAAACTAAAATACAACTTAGATTACTTTTCTGTGTGCTGTTTCACGTGACCCTTACATGAAAATATCAGAGGACGCCCTGGATGTTAATCCTGGGCTCTAACACTAGAGCACACTATAGACAATTAGAGATGTCAATCATTATAGAATACATGTCTTTAAACTGGTGGAGGACCAGAGTAAACCTCCAAAGCACTGGGAATTTGTAAACTCCACACACACAGCATGGTGCGAATTGAACCCCTAACCCTAGAGGTATGATGCAAAAATGCTAACCACCAAGCCAGTAAATGCTAACCATGCCACCAGTAAATGACAATCACTAATCACTAATCACATAAATGCTATTTATACGATGCTAATGTTAGCAAGACATTATGATTAGTCTGAATAGGCTACAGTATAAATAGTTTGTGACCAGGAAGTGATGATAAGTGAGAATAATGTATTTAATATTCGGAGTAGCATAATATTCAAATGTCTATTGGTGTGGATGTGGCACCTCCAACATCCTTTTTAAATGTGTGACCTAATTATTGTTTGCTTTTTGGACCTTTTTTCCCAGCCAGTCTTGACCCAAAAAGAAATGTGCAGAATTTCTGAGAAAATATTATATTCTGGTATTATTTGAATATTTTCAAATATTGATCATTTATTTAACAAATCATTATCCTGGATATATTTTTTATTATTATTATTTTTTTATATATTGTGGTTTACTCTTTTGTGATTTAACCGTATACCTTTACATATAATATTCATTCATTCATTCATCTTCTACCGCTTATCCGAATTACCTCGGGTCACGGGGAGCCTGTGCCTATCTCAGACATCATCGGGCATCAAGGCAGGATACACCCTGGACGGAGTGCCAACCCATCGCAGGGCACACACACACACTCATTCACTCACGCAATCATACACTAGGGACAATTTTCCAGAGATGCCAATCAACCTACCATGCATGTCTTTGGACTGGGGGAGGAAACCAGAGTACCCGGAGGAAACCCCCGAGGCACGGGGAGAACATGCAAACTCCACACACACAAGGTGGAGGCGGAATCGAACCCCGACCCTGGAGGTGTGAGGCGAACGTGCTAACCACTAAGCCACCATGCCCCCCTACATATAATATAATATAATATAATATAATATAAGATAAGGGCACGGTGGCTTAGTGGTTAACACGTTCGCCTCACACCTCCAGGGTTGGGGTTCGATTCCCGCCTCCACCTTGTGTGTGTGGAGTTTGCATGTTCTCCCCGTGCCTCGGGGGTTTCCTCCGGGTACTCCGGTTTCCTCCCCCGGTCCAAAGACATGCATGGTAGGTTGATTGGCATCTCTGGAAAATTGTCCCTAGTGTGTGATTGTGTGAGTGAATGAGAGTGTGTGTGTGCCCTGCGATGGGTTGGCACTCCGTCCAGGGTGTATCCTGCCTTGATGCCCGATGACGCCTGAGATAGGCACACGCTCCCTGTGACCCGAGGTAGTTCGGATAAGCGGTAGAAGATGAATGAATAAATGAATATAATATAATATAATAATTCTTATTGAGTTATTGGTTTATTGGTTGCATTATTAACATATAATTAGCAAATGTCTGATATGGTTTGGCCAGATGTATAATTATGTGCTCTTATTACCAGTATGTTTGTTTCAGTAGTACAACAAGCTCTTCATTTATTTCACATTAGCAGAGAAACAGATTACATATTGCCTACATTATTAAGCTTGAGTAACCTTGAAAGGAAATTAATGAACAAGACAGATTCAGGACATATGTTGCTTGCCATGTTTTTAGAAAGGCCAAAGACTAAATCAGTGCTATATTACAGAGACCAAATAAGCCTGAAGCTTTAACAAGCATCGCTTCATGCACACACACGCACATGCACACACACACACACACACACACACACACACACACACACACACACTTAATATTAGATGCAATTTACTTTGCATGTTAACCATGACAAATGAAGGTCTTATGGGCCTATGACAAAGATGAAATGCTTGTGTTTAGTGAACGTTTACACATATGTAGCTCACCTCCAGCATTCCCTAATCATGTTTCATATGTGTGTGTGTGTGTGTGTGTGTGTGTGTGTGTGTGTGTGTGTGTGTGTGTGTGTGTGTGTGTGTGTGTGTGTGTGTGTGTGTAGGAGGACTCGGCGCCAGGACATCAGGAACGGAGACCCTCTCACTCAGTGCTCGGACCTTCAGCATAACGGTAAGAGCTGTAGATATAACATGCCAACCCTCATTCAGCATTTTATAACTAACCCCAGAGCACTATATTCATCACCTCGTCATACATGCACCATATAATTTACCTAAATGATTATAAAACCTTGAATTTTCATTAGGCTTGACATTAAAGTTTAAAGAGAATTTCAATTGGCTCACAGCCTCCACAATTATTACCTTCGGACTAAAATAAAATTTTAACCAAGCGAAACTGTGTTTAAGGTGTATATTTAACTTCAACAGAAGTCTTTCATAGCTACAGAAATACTCTCACGCAGGGACCTCACAGACTTTAATGTTGGAGTATTTTTGTTTCACACACCCACTTTGTTACACCCTTACTGAACTCCCATGGACTTCACATGCTACTTGTGTGAAATGTATATAGTTTGTGCGTATATCTCACACATCTTTTGTACAAGTAGCATACTTTTTACACTTAATGCAAATCCTGTGCCATATATTATTCACAATGTCACATGCACCTTAAGGGCATAACCTGATGGAGTGCACCTTTAGTATGTGATCACAAATTACTCACATTGTCACATTAAAAAAATAAATAAAAAATATATATATATATATATTGAAAACATTATCAAATGTGAAATATATGTGATATTTCTGTAAGGGTCTAGCAGTCTAGCAGGACTTCACTCTGATATGTGAATAAGAAAAACCCAAAATCAATAAATAAATTGTGTGTGTAGTTGTGAGTGCATGTGTGTGTGTCTATATGAGTAACTGCTCATGCTTTGAATTAGCTGCTCATATCCTCTCTGCTGGACATGAGGGCCCCTTTCAGATGCATGAGAATTTGAGTGAATTGGAGTGAATGTGGACACATTCATAAAATCTCTCTCTCTCTCTCTCTCTCTCTCTCTCTCTCTCTCTCTCTCTCTTACACAAACACACACATTGACATTGACATAGCCAGATCTCACTCTCTGCCCTCTACATGGCCATGTCCCAATGGAAATGTGGATCTTGAAATGGAAACTCTTTCTCTTTTTTTTAGACGAGGAGAATGGTGAGAGCACCCTGCTGGATAAAACAGTGTATGGGGTGGAGAACAGCAGCTCCTTCCTGGAGTGCAGCCCTAAGTCTCAGCGTGCTCTCATCTACTGGCAGTTCCAGAGACATGGAGAGAACCGCAAACAAGAGGTATGTATGTACAGTATATGTGTAACAGTGTGTTTGAAAAGTAAACAAAAACACTGGAAACCTTACGCTGTAATCTCGACGTATTTTTATATCTTGGTGTTCCAGTGAGGATAATATTTGAATTATTTTTTAAAATCCTGACACTCTGCTGTAAGAATATCTTTTCATATCTTGTCATTAGAAAAGTACCTTCACTATCATCATAAATTCATGTATTTTATCAGTGGATCTCATCCGTCTAAATAACAGGATCTTTGTCTTAAATAAAATGGGTTGAAAATCCGTAAAATAAAATAAAATAAAATAAAATAAATAAACAAATAAATAAATAAATATAGTAGGAAAAACATATCTTTATAAGCCTATAATGTCCTTATAAGCCTACTTGAATACATTGAAAAAATTTTTCTCATAAAATACAACTTAGAAAATATAGATAATTAAATATATAATACATTAATTACTTTACATTAATTAATTTATATTACTTAGCATGCACTTACGTAAACATATTGAGCTGGATCTGGCATGTGTGTGTGTGTATGTGTGTGTTTATAGATAAAATCTGATGAACGAGTGCTGGGAACTGAACAGGGTCTACTAATCCGAAGTCTTCTTCCGAAGGACTCGGGTGTATATTACTGCCACGCAGTGGAACATGGTTTCATCCAGACACTCCTGCGGCTGACGCTACATGTCATCCCCTCTGATCACCTGGACGATCTCATACAACGGCCACCCTCAGATACCGGCCGCTCCTCACACGGCAAACTTTGGTACCAGGACTTTTTGTCTCTGATCGATCCACCCGGCCCTAACAGTGTGGACCAGCTTTGTGAGCAAGTGTGGAAGAAAGAGAGGAAGCAGAGGAGGCAAAAAGCCCATCACCTACATGCTACACAATCACATGCTGCTCAGCTTCTTCACACCAGTCAGTCAAACTCCAGCAAGTGGAAGCTCATGCAGGAGAGCAAGAAAGGACGCAATCGTAGGACCCACGAGACACCGCGGGCACCTCGCAGCGTGTGACCTCATGCTTTTATGACTGCGCCCCCAAATGCCAGATAAAGAGAAATGACTCTGACCATTCTACTGACTGTGACTCTGAGAGGCACACACAGGAAATGTGAATAAAATATTCCACCTCTCCTGTACCGAGAGTGTATGTTGGTGGTGAAGCACACTCCCACTCAGAGCTTTTCATTCAGACTAAACATCCAGGAGTCCCCAGTGGAAAGTTTCACTTATACCACGAATGGATATACTGTAATAACACAGAGGGACAATATTCTGTAAATATTACACAGAATTCAATGAACATGTCTATGAGACGTACTCCTGTTTGTCAGAAAAAAAGGCACAGCTGAAGGCCACTGACTAAACATCTGTGCATATATACTGCATAAAACCCATAAATGTGTATCTGCAGAACAAAGCTGAGTCAAACCCTTTCCCAGTGAAGATTCAGCTTGTCTCAGTGTCCTCTTTGTCCCACCAGCTATTTTCCTTCTCCTTATTGTTAACTGCTCCAAAAGCATTTGGCCACGACACTAACACACAATGTGTGTGTTCTTATTGTCAATAAGCTTTCCGGCATAAATGCATCTGTCAGCTATTTTGTAGAGTAATATTTAATTTTATACTTTGTCAGAATTATATATAAAAATATTACATGATATAGAGTTATTTTATTAACGGGTCTCTTCATCCTCTCACCCAAGCCTCTGTTTTCTGGGCTACTAAACATTTGAACTCTCATTTTCTTTATCAGAGCTGCTTTTTGATTTTCAGTATAACCTTTAAGATAGAAATCTTGATTCAGCAGAAGGAGACACGCAACATCAGCACGATTAGATAATGTTGTTTATACGCCAGCCCTCTTGAATGCTTGAATCTGATTGGTTAGAAAGTGTGAATTAATTTTCTGTAACAGTAGGGAGACAACTCGCAGGTTTGCATTAATTCAAATAAATTTGGGGTTTTTTTCTGCAGTAACAAGTTCACAGGAACTTGTGTGGTAAACATTCCACATAATTTACAGCTATACTGTATAAATAACAAAAAAGAATAAAAAGCATCAAATTATTGCTGTTCTGACGTTTTCCGTAAGGAGAAGTTCATATGAAATTTTTGGAAGGAGTCTCCAGTGTCAGTGTTTGTAAATTTCAGAAAGTTTTCCGACATAAAAAAGACTTTAGTGCAGAAAACTTTGCGATTTTACCCAATAACATGACAACCTACATTTGCTTTGCTTTGTCTGTTTGTTGGGGTGTTTGTTTTTCCAAATATTTTACTTCAAGCCAGGTTACAAATGAGGGAATGATTTTTTACAGCTGTTAAACATATGTACCACAAAACTAAATAAAACAATAAATTTTAATTTAATAATGAAAATTTAGAATCAGTGACAAATTGCCTTGTCAGAGGAGCCAGAAAACACTTCTTGTGCTGTTAGAGCAAATTCTTTATACATTAATTCCTTTTTCACATTGCCACATCATCCTGTAAATGATTCATTTGTTTTAACTGCACCCAGTGGGGTGTTTTCTTCCTTAATTAAATACATTTATAATTGATCGGGTGTCAGCTGACACATTTTTAGCTGGTGATTTAATTTTCTTGATTAAAAAATAATCTCAAGATCGATCTTTTTTTTTTTTTCAAAATGGAAACCATTAGCAAATCAGACCTCTCTGACACACCATTCATACAGTATGTATTTTATGCTTTTTCCTCTTGCTGTAAATTTCAACTGACAGCCAATTTGTATTCTGCCTGCATTGTATTATTGTGAAGAACTAAATGCAGAAAGTGTAGTGTAGTTTTTCACTGGGAAAATGAAATAAATCTTTTTTTAATATGTTCCTGATTTTTTTCCCTGTAGTACAGAAATAAAGAAATAACCTAGAAAAGACAGACGATATCGATTTAATTCTAAAGAAATGTATGTAAAAACACCAGAATGTAGCTGTGAATATACTGTAAAATATTTGAGAAGAAAGATAAACGTGTACAACCTGCATGCGAATGCTCTTCTCATCCCATTTGCTCCGCTAGCATTTGCAGTATATAGTTAGTAATGTTGTGAGTTCCACGTATGGCTGTAGACTCCTGACAGTCCACATTTACTCTCAGGTGGATGTACTACTTCTCTTAGATATGTGACAAAGACAGTGTTAGCTAAGGGCTGTACTGCTGCCTATGGTACTCTCTCCCACTGTAGCTCACACGGATGATGTATACATTACATGGACCTGGATTCTCACAGGTCATGCAGGACTGTGCTTTTTTCTCTTTTTTACAATGTACAATGAGAAATGTAACTCAAAACAGTGTATGGTTAACGGATCTTGGACAGAAACGGACACTTCTAAAACAGTCGGGCAAAAATGGATGAAAAAATGCTGCTGTAAATTATTTGTTTTGGCATGTATTCCAATGGTCTAATAAATGTGTCTTGTAAGAATTTGCTCTGAAGAGGTGTGCTGCTATGTTCTTGTTTATAGATAGATAGATAGATAGATAGATAGATAGATAGATAGATGGATAGATGGATAGATGGATAGATAGATAGATAGATAGATAGATAGATAGATAGATAGATAGATAGATAGATAGATAGACGGACGGCCGGACAGATAGATAGAAAACAGACAAACACACACAAACACACACACACACACACACACACACACACACACACACACACACACACAAACACACACACACATGACAGAGACAGCAGTCTGCCACTGAACACACTTCTCTGCCTGGTGAATATGCATATGGGTGAATATGCAGAGGGTGTTGGGTGTTGTCCAGGATTGTGAGCGGTCTGTCAAGGGTCCTTCTCTTAACTACTGTCACCAGTGAGTGATCTCTTTTCTGATCACAGAGCCTGCCCTCCTCACCAGTCTGTCCAATCGTGTCACATCTCTTTTTGTGCAGCTTAATGTACGACAGCGGAGATAAAAGGTTGTGTAGCATTTTGCAGATGATCGAGACTAGTCCATTTTCTCTTATATTCATTATCTTATATTCATCACCCTAGATGGATGGCATGATGGTACATGCTATGGTTTAACGATCAGATTGAGCATGTGGTGAATCTGGACAAAAGTTTCTCAAAGAATGTAAGGAATCTGATTATTATGTGTATGTCAATATTTACACAGGGAAAGTTCGACGTATTCATACTGGAATTTCTCATGTACTTGATTATTTGTACCAGAGGCCAAAAAATGGAATTTGTTTTAAAGAACCAATCAGTCATGTCACACACCACAGTAATGATTTATGGCTCATAAAAAAGTAAACACTCAAGGCTTTAAGGATTTCTGTTTTTTATTAGCATTTCAGTTTTTACCTAGCCTACTAGGTACTTGGTCATAAGTATGTAAACTTTTAGGGCATTATATTTAACCACTAATATCCCAACAGAGGTAAAAAAATGTCTCACACTGAAAGCCAACAGTCTTCTGACTCGTTTTATATCAGACTTGAGGCCATAAATCTGATAAGTCAGTTTCTATTCCATCAGTGGACTGGAATGTCATTGTACTGGTTAAAGTGGATTTAAGTCTAAAAGCGGCCTACAGGGAACATTATTGTCATTTGCAGAGATGGATCAAAGCCGTTCAGTTTCTTAAAAAAAAGGCGTGATTTGACCCTGTGTCATGTTTTAATCAACACTACTTTACATTCATTCATTCATTCATTCATTCATTTATTCATTCATTCAATCATCCTGAGTTAACTCAAACTGGGGAGGAACCCTGGAGGAACATTTGAGGCACCAACACTAACCTCTGCACCACCATACCATTTTACATAATAGTATTGTATGAGATGATCAAGTGTTCTAAAAAAAACAGGGTATTGAGATGCTTGTATAATGTTTTAAGATGTTCTACAAGACAAATGGAGATCGTTAGCTCTTTCCACCATGCATGATCTATAGAGTAAGAATCTTTTAAGAAAACGATCATAACGTCAAAAAATATTTCTTATAGGAGAAGCTGTGACATAGTGTCCTGTGAGTGGAAGTATGGAGGTGGATGTTATTTTAACAAGAGCCCTAAAGGCAAGCATTAATAGTACAGGGTTAAGAGAGGTGTAACGTGTGAGCTTTTGGGCTGGTTGAGAACCAGACCAGCTGCTGCATTTTGAACCATCTGTTTATGATCGAAGGTCAGCCAGGAAGTCACAGTAGTCCATTCACGAGATGCTGAAACCCAGGATTAGGAGTTGAGCTCCACAGTGTGAGAGGTACGTGTAAGTGTAGAATGCTAGCTGCTTTAACTTTAAAAGAAAGATCTACCTTGAAGAGCTTGAAAATTAATATTTATCATTAAATGCAAATCTTTATTGCCAACAAAGATTTATTTTGATTCTAATTCTAATGAATCTAATTCTGAGTTATTTTTTTTAGTTTAAACTGCTTTCAGTAATGTTACTTGATGTTCTCTTTGGCTTTACTTTATTAACTACAATCCTGTTCTACCTGCTAATATTGGAAATGAGCTTTTGGCTCATGAAGGGAGTGATGCAGCAGCACGTTGGTCCTTTAGTCTAAAGAGGAGATGCAAATTCCATGTGGACTTTGAGGACAACATCCTCCTAATTAATAGACAATTGCCGGACTGTATATTTATAATCACACCCTCTGGTGTCACCCGAATGAGGATGAGGTTCAGTTTTGAGTCTGGTTCCTCTAAAGGAGGAACCAGAACCAAAACTCCATCCAAGGGAGTTTTTTCTCACCACAGTCACCTCAGTCACCTCAGGCTTGTTCATTGTTCATAAAAAAGCGTTTAAATATAAGTTTAAAATTAATCTTATTCTTTTGTATTGTATTAATCTTTGTTTACCATTTAATTTTTTGTATTATGTATCCTATGTTCTGTAAAGCTGTTTTGAGACAATGTCCATTGTTAAAAGTTCTATACAAACAAATTTGAATTGAATAGTCTGTCCAGCTCTCTCATGACACTGCAGTGTCAACTTTAATGCGACTATTTCACATCGTTAATTATAGAATTTTCTCCTGTAACTCTTAATAATAGCTGAATTACATTCTGGCACTTTCAGTCCAATTTTTGCTGTGTTATTTCAGTTATTTCAATATTATTTGAATGGATGTTTATGGAAAATGGGGAATAAAGTAGGAAGGTCTTGCTTGCTTCTTCCTCTTAAGTGTCAATGTATCTGGATTAGCAAAATCACCCTGTGATGTCAGGACAAAACAAAAATTGAGATGCATGTTAGCATTAAAAAAAATCCCATTGATCAATTACTCGAGTGCTATTTTATAATTGTTGAGTAAAATAAAAAAATCAATTTAATTTATATTACTAGTGATTTGCATCATGCATGTATCTAAGTTCATACACACATTGAGACGAGTCTGCCACCTAGTGGTGACGTTTGTTATCACATTCTAAAATTCGCAGGTCCTCTAATATATTGTGAGTGTTTGATCGCCATCTGTAGTTGGCTCCAAGTATTGCAACATTTAAAAAACGACCCCAAAGGAGAATTAAATATGAACGCATGTGTGTTATTATTATAGAAGCAAACGCCCAAACAGACATGTTTATGGAGAACATCTGTGAACCCAAAGTATTTAGAAAAGTAACCTGTTAACTGACCACTGACTAGGAGAAGCTTTACTGGTGCTTCATAAATATGTCAATATGCCTTTCTTTGAAATGGTGCATTCATAGTGAAACAATCCTGCAGCTTATTTACAGCCTAATTAAAACAAAACAGAAATAAAAGTACATAATAAGTACAGTAACGTAAATGTTGTCTTACTCCTAAAATATGACTGTAGATGCGGTTAAACTCGAGGTCACTTAATCTTTATACTTAGCTCTAAGAAACAGAGTATTATTAAATTTTGACTCCAACCAATCAGAAATTCACAATAATATTCAGAAACGTTTCCGTTTCATGACTTCTATTAGTGTGATGAGTTAAAAGTCCAGTACTCCTTATACACTATATCCTTCATACACATGTCTCTACTCACTATGTTGCCTACATACTGGCTCATTGTCTTGAACATGTTGACATAGTTTTATTAGAACGTGAAAAACCATGTGTTTAAGAGAGGACCTCGCTTATCATGGTTCATGGAAAACCTCACACTATAATGGAAATGTCACTCAATGGCATTCCTCTATTGCATAACCAAAGCTACAGGCCACCGATGCAGAGACTTCAGAATGAAAAATATGGAACACACCAGTCAGGATGAAATTAGGACAGAAAAAATCCAATCCTTTATCTCAGACTTGATCCATGCTTGACTATAGACATTTATGCAGACAGTGGATTAAATAAATTAATATAGCACTGCTATATATCATTCAACAGTTTACTAGCACATGCGTTCATGGAGTGTTCTGTTATTTTTGTCTCCGTTTGTCTGAATGAGGGGGTAAAAAATGTGTTTCAGGTCATAACTACATGTGCTGCCCCTTGTGGGCTAAAATAAAATAATTCTAAAAAAAATAATCCTAATCCTAAAATAATGTCTTCAAAACTAGGTTTACATTTTGTTAACCCTTGTCTTCAGTTTTGTAATTCTTTATTAGCACATTTCTGTTTAGAGGGTCACATATTGAACATGAAATCACAGCTAATAAGTAAGTATGTGAAAAGTGAATAGAGCAGTTATTTGGCATTACAGCCATCAAATTAGTATTTTATTTAGCGTTTCAATGTTAATGTGTGGGCTAATTAACAATTACTTATACTTATGCAATATATACAAGTCATAAAGATTTAAAACTGCATAAATGGCGTCTCTTAATAGAACATGAAAGCTGTATTTTAAAGTGCAGATTCCAAAATACTGAGTAGATACTGTGTGTGATAAAATGCCAGGTAGGTTTTAAGAATTAAAGACAGTTTGAACACAAAAAAAAGTTTATAATAAATAAACTTCATTATTCATTATAATAAATAATGGAGTGTAAACGGAATATTCCGAAAAGTTTTTTAAGAGTTTAACATATGGTTGTAGTTAGATGCTAAACAGTACAGTTTTTATAGAAAAGTAATCAACATTAATCAGTTTCCAATAATAGCACATCTCAAACTGTTTTATCCTTTAAAACACTGATCGTTTTGTACCACAGGCATTCGTCAATTCGTAACCATTTTATTAAGAACAACAGAGTATATTTTTTCCGCAAAACAAGTAGGTTCCTTTTATCTGTTTACGTTTTAACATACGTAACAGTTACTTAGCATAAGAGTTGCTATATTTTTCTTCTCCTGTAACATTAATAAGAACGAAAATATAGCTTACAGTTAAACCTCGAAGCCTAAAATCCTCAAACCTGACGACTCTACCTGTGTTTACCTCTGTTACATATCGCTGACACTGGAGACTCCTTCAAAAATGATAATGTATTAAGAACAAGATCATTAATATAAACTGATTGTCACAGCAGATGTTATAGTAAATGAATCAACACATTCCTGCTTATCAAAATCACATAATAAGCTGCTAATGTTGCCAATCATCTGTATTGAATGCACACTTATGAGAAATGTTTAATACGAGACATACATTACTGAAGTGTTCCCAGAGATATTTTGTGCTTTGTAGTAATGTATACAGGAAGAGATCACACATATACACAATCTAATCCAGTTCTGCTTAAACAATACTTAACACTGTTTTAAAGATTCCATATGTCTTTTTGAGAATATGTTCTTGTGAAAGTCCAGATATATAGAAGTGTGAAGTAAGCTACACAGGCATGTGCTGAACATCTGCAGACACACTCTCATGCATGCACACCGAGTGATTTACGCTCCGAAAGCTTCATCCAGGTTCAGAGATCAGACCCTCTTGGCCAATAATCTGGGTGTGGAGATGCTCAATGAGGCAGAGAGGTGACTGCTGATCACTGACGATAGCAAGGTTCATTGATGCACAGTGAGACAGACAGAGGGAGAGACTCATCTCATTGGTGGTGAGCGATTGTTTTTGTGGCATGGGTGAAGAGTTGACTTGTACACCTGTGTTTACAAAGTTTTCACATTTTTACCCGAATACCATTTAAATGTTTGTGTATTCTATATAGATAAATTAATTAACATTTATCTATTAACATGGTTACCTTTAATCATAGCTCCATCTATATTTTTGAGGTTTTGCCTTTGTTCCACACAGAAAATCTGTGAAGAAAGTATTTTTCCTCCAATTCCATGAGCACCCAATAACACTGCAAGGTGAAGGTCTGCTTCAGGTGACTTGATGGGAACTAGTAATTAAAGTCAGAACTAGTTCTCGATTGCAAAGTTGTAATTACTTACAATTTATCATTACTATTATTTTTTTTCCATAAGTAGACTTGGGTTAGTCGACTTCCAAGTACAAACACTCCCCACAGTATATCACACCCCAAATCTGATTGACAGGTTTCTGTGTAAGG
>NC_083468.1:21279163-21371663 GCF_030014155.1 Tachysurus vachellii
TATATAAACAGACAATATCAGTAAAACATGTAGAGATTATGCTGCCCTTCTAAGCTAATGCTTTTTTTTAGCTAATGCTAATCTTTGGAAAATAACACCTATTAATTACAGATTAATCTTATAGACAAATTATTCTAATCCACAATCCATCAGGATTACAAGGTTTATTGTTTACTTTAAGCATTAACATCGTTCAGTTTGCAGATGCGGAAAATAAATATGATTTGTTCAGCCAAGTATGTGTTTACATGTAGTTCTTGTTGTCTAATTGGATTATATTTTTATATTTCTTTCTCTAAAGGCACACCAATGTATAATGTTTCTGGCTATGCTATTAAGCCCTACACTAAATGAGTTCTACTTCAGCAAATTCATTTTTCCAGTTCTGTTTATCTTGTATTCAGCAATACCTGAGATCCCAGAATGATCCAGATGCAAACATGCTAATGGGCCTGATATGTAATATGCTTAATGGGGGTGGAAAGAAAAGCTTTGCCTTCCTATTCACTATATCGTTAATGAGGCAGCCAAACCTTTCCACTAGCTTCTTTCCACTAGGAACCTTCCCTGAAAATGTCAATAGCTAAAACCCATTTTGAAACCTAGAACCATTAACTATGGGGGAAAAAAAAATAAATAAAAAAAAACCTTAACTCAGTTTTCAATTTCAAAATTTAAATGCAACTTAGTGAACTCTGGTTTTTGGAAGTTAAGTGAATTTTCTATGACGTGAGATTTGATGGTTGAACCTTAGGCTGAGTTTGTAAGTACAAAAAAATGCTGCTATGTTGCCAAATGGATTCATTTGAGCAGTTGTTAAGCTGTCAGGATGTGGTGTCTGATTGAGACCACGGAAAGTTGTGCTTGCAGGAAGCGCCAGCAAACTTTAATTATCTCTGTATTCATTTCCTCTTCTGTCTGTGACACCTTCAGCTGTCTAAAAGATGATGAGATGGTTTTAGTCACCAGATCGGATTCTACTTCAGTGTAAGTGTTCAAATGTACTTCAACTCAACCCTAATCAGATCAGTCTTTATATTGATCTCATTTGTCATCAGTGTCTGTTTCTGTCTCTGCACTCAAGCTGTGATTTTTTTGACGTCACCTCCCATATAAGGTTACATTTTAATGCCTAAGTATGATAAAGATGTAGCTGAAGAAAAACAACCCTCTTCTGGTCAGTGGCACTTATTCGCTTACCAAAGTTTAAGCTAAAGTCTTATTGCCCTTTATTGCTCTCTAACTACTGTTTATAAAGTAACTGCAGTGAACAACTTATGGATTATATTCATTATTTTGGATCATGGCATGCTGCCATAAAAAAAAAAAAAATTCTGCCCATCTGAAAGTCACCTATTCAACTGTAAGGACACTGTCTGCAGTTGTTTTGCATAATTTGAACTGATATTTGGCAAAAGACCATGCTTTTTTCTCAATCTTCATCCTAGTTAACTCTAGTTATCTCTCGCTATCTCCACTCATGATAAGGCTTCATGATGACCACACCAAATGCACATCTGTTCATGCTTAAGGTGCTCCTGCTCACCTCAAAAAACGACACATCAGTTGAAGCGCTTTCCATTCATTAGCAATTCCATGTTGCTTAATTTGATACCCTCTCAGCTTACCTTGTTTCAGTCTGAGGTAAACAGCTACCACTTTGTGTACCATATCAGGTTACTGTGCTCTCAAAATTTCCTGCAGATCCAGTCCTTTAAATACAGAAGCTTGTTGTACATGCAAATACAAATACAAAAAGAAATCCAGGTCTCTATCAGCAAATATTAGGGTAAAAACTGCACTTAAGTGCCCTCTGTAACACAATGTCTCCACACATATACTTCCAAAGCATCATTACAGGGATAACGTCTATGCCGGTTCAATAACTTCAATAGTAACCTAATATTTCAGGTTAGAAAGATCAATAGATACAGCATACCTTGGAATGCATAGAAGAACCACCTGAAGCACTGTAGATACCCTCCTAATTCCCCTGAAGCTTTGTGGGCACTCCTTTTTCTCCTGAAACATTAGACACACTCACTTTCCCCTAAAGCATCACAGATGCCCTCTTGTTCCTTGTGAAGCCTCACAAATGCCCCCTCTCTTCCACCAAAGCATTGCAGATGCCATCTTTCTCCCTCCCAAATTTTGCAAATGCCCCCTCTATCTTCCTTTCCCTGAAACATTGCAGACAGCCTCTTTGTCCGTCTCTCTGAAGGATTGCAGACACTTTCTCTCTAAAGCATCACAGACACTTTCTCTTAAGAAGCACAGACACGCTTTTACTTCCAAGGACCTCAGACGGTCCGACTTTGACTTCTGAAAGGACAGTCCTTCTTTTTGTCATACTTTAGGATTGCTGATTCTTCTAAACAATGGCAGCCATTCTACTTCATCCCAGTCCTCACTATTCATTCCAACTTCCTTTCCTTTTTCATCACAACACCGTTCCTCATTTATCCCAACAGTCTTTCTCAGTTCATACCACCTAAATCTCTGTTCCATCAAATGCTGTCGCAAAATCTCTCTCTCTCTCTCTCTCTCTCTCTCTCTCTCTCTCTCTCTCTCTCTCTCTCTCTCTCTCTCTCTCTCTTACAGATCCCACAATACTAAGTCAAAGCAAAACCCTACAGGCTCAGAATGTCATAATCCCTACTCCTACCATCCAGAAACCAACCAGGAGTCTCAAGCCCCTGATTCATCAATATCAACTGAGCATGACCAACCCTTCTTTCTACATACACTCAAAGGAGCCATATAAGCAGTTAAAACTATACTGATCCCATTCACAACTGGAATTTTATACTTTACAACCACTTACTTATAACTGTTAAGGCCAGAAGCCAAAATAGATTTCCCTTGTAAGCCTCAGTTAATCCCAAGGTTTCTCCTCATATCTTTGTGCTAAGGTTTTTTCCTTGCTCCAGTTGCATCAAGCTTGCTTACTGTGGGTAATTGTGAATGGTTCAAATACACCCGGCCATTTCACCTATATGTGGGCCTTTATCAACTGTTGCAACAAAGATGGAAGTGCGCATTTGTATAGGATGTCTTTGTTTGGTGTGGTCTTATAATTTACCTTCACTGGAGCAAAAGGGACAAACCTGTTCCAGCATGACAGTGCCCATGTGCACAAAGCATATATTCATGAAGACATGGTTTGGAAAGTTGAAGGTTTTCAGTGCCCCCTTTAAAGCCCTGCCATCAGCCCTACCGAACACCAGTGGGATGAACTGGAATGAAGCAGCTGGATGAACAGCAACAGAGACTAAATCTGGAATAGGATGTTCCAAAAACTACATGAGTGTGGTATTAGTTGAGTCAGGCAAGCCTTCAAATTATGGGCACCATACATGATCATACTCATTACATTTACATTTTTTCGCATTTGGCAGACTGTATCATTCTGAGAGACTTACAGAAGTGCTCTAAAATCTCTATTGCTGAATACATCGATACCGGTTCACTAGTTCAGGGACTAACTATACTGTTGGTCTAAAAAAACTGTTGGGAGGTAAAATAGCAAAAGTTTTTTGTTTTGTTTGTTTGTTTTTAAGTGCTTGATTAAGTACTTTAGGAAGAGGTAAGTCTTTAGACATGATTTGATGACAGCCGGTGGCTCAGCTGTTTGGACATCTAGGGGAAGTTCATTGCACCACCTACAGTAGGTGCCAGAACTAAATCTTGATGCAGAACATCCTTGTACCATGAGAGATGGTAGGATCACTTAAGCAGTGCTAGACGATTGGAGGGATCATGGGGGCTTAAACAGACAGGAAGAGCCATTTAGGACAAAGATATATAGCCAAAAGTTCCAGCCCACATTTTGCAGTTTTACAATCACTCTTCCGGTCATTGAGTTAAAGATGTAATCTGCACTCAGAAAATGTGTGCATGGCTCAGCATAAACAATTTGCAACTGGAAGATAGAGACTAAATAGACACTAAAGTATAGTATAGTATAGTATAGTATAGTATAGTATAGTATAGTATAGTATATAAATACAAATGATTATGCAACTAGTAGAGAACTACTGAGAACCTTTAAGGGAACGGGTCTTGATCTTTGACTAAGTGGATGATTTGCGGATATGACTTCATACATCTTAAGTGTATATCCAAACAGAAAGCCTCTAGCTGACAGCAGACTCTAAAGCACCTGGTTTGTACGCAGTGGTTGACTTCCTAGTGCGACATTTTCAATTTTCCTCCATACAACTAGTGCTTTAGACAGATTATGAACAGCCATGTGCATCTGAACCTTTGGGAACTTTCCAGCATGCTTCCAGGTGCCAGAATAATTGAATTGTGTGACATCTGTTGTGCCACAGAAACTCTTGTCACTGGAATAGCAGGTCTTGTCTGATGGATATTTGGCATGAAGAGGGTCAATAACAGACCAAATTATGGTATGTTTGGTCAGAATGGGGCTATAAACAATATGTGTTGCATAGTCTATGCTACACATGGTAACCTTTATATCAGTGACAGTAGCACCCTTTGATTTGGCCAGTCGTGTAAGCATATGCTTGGCCCAGAGCCCCAGTCTTCATAATTCCAGTCCCCATGTCCAAAGCTTATTTGCCCAACTCAACATTTTTTTTCTGCAATTCTTGCACCTCTGGTGAGTGTACTGTATTGTATTGTCTATCCACACACTACTGGGACCTTCTCATAGGGTTTCCAGTAAATGGTGCAACACCATCCAAACAGCATTCATTTTGAGGGTGCTGATATACTGTTGTTAAATTATTCCATTTTCTGGTTCTTTAACAAAGCCTGCACTTCTGCAGTCAGTATTTCCTGAACTGAGTAGGCATTCAAATAGTCCAGTAACCAATGATCTGATGTTATTGATCCTCAGTACTTTAATTGTAAAGGGGCAGACCATTGCACTACTGACAGGTTATTGTCAAACCTGTTGTCATATGCCTCATGTCTGTGCTATATTTAAAAATTAAAAAATTATGCAAACTGTTACAAGGATTTGTGAACACTGCTTAGCATCTTGAATCCACTTTTATATTTATCAGCAAGACAAGGATGGGGAAGAGGCTGAGGAAGATGCAACAAGGACATTTTATAGGCTACATGTCACGTGTGTCAAGATTTGACCTTGCTATTAGCATTCAGCTAGAACACAAGCAAAACTAGCCACTTTAAATGTAATGCAAGATCTGTGGTTTGAGTGTATTTACTGAAAAATTCATAGTAGGGCTAAATAATATCCTTTGTAATGAATAAGTAACTAATTAGCTGGAGCCCTTAAAATTGAGTAAAATTGCAGATTTCTCAGTAAACTCTGTGGCAGGCCTTGAATGTAGTCTATTTCCCTGGGTTAATTGTATGGTTGCACAGGTAAAATCAATTTGTCATCCTTTACTTTGGGGAACCCATAGAGCGTTCAACACAAAAAGATGGTAATTTCTGACCTGAATGAGCCTGGAAATGAAAAAAAATATATTGTATAATCAAAAATAGTATTAACCATAATAAGTAGTTTAAACACTTTAAATGTCTGGTGCATTGGAAAAAATGTCAGAAGCCTGACACATGAACACATGAGCAACATAGAAATAATTAAAGGATATGGAAATTATTTTATTTGTGTTTTTGTTTTGTTAAAAAAAAAAATTAAGGAACCGATAGTTATGTTTTTAGGTTTTATTTTTCTATTCAAGGTCCAAGAGAAGCTTCACCATATATTATTTTAAATATATATATATATATATATATATATATATATATATATATATATATATATATATACATATATATATATATATATAAGTAAAATAAAGGTACATATACAGAGTCTTTATCCATATGATGAGAGTGGATATATCATTTAATGAGAGTTTTTATATCGAAGCCTTTATGGTTAAAGGGATGCAGTTTAATTTCCAGGCTCACAATATTTTTAAAAATTGTACAGAAAGATGAATTAGCATATTGAATTATAAAATTATGTAAAAATGTCTATTAAATGGATACATTTTATAAGGATGACTGACAAACAAAAGATTTCCATTTAAAAGACTTTTGTGTAATTACCGCATCAAGACTAACATTAATAATAATAATTAAGCCTCTCAGAGTGTTTTTATGCATGTATGGTGAGATTATTTTCTGTTGCTGCCTCTGTGTGTGTCAGAGGGGAAAGAAAGAACGAGAAAGAGAGAGTGACAGACTGTAATCAGTAGAATGTGTATATCTCCATATCTCTGTTCAGTTCGTGTGTAGACTTCATCACTGTGCTTCAATCAACCGCTAATCAATCATGGCCAGATGAGAGGATTTTAAGATAAATATGTCTTAAATCAGTCAGCCACTGAAGAGGGGTGCAGCAAAGAATGTGAAATGATAGTCTGCCATTCACAACATGCTGTCAAGGGCAAACTCAGAAAAAGCAAGAGGAAAAAAAAAAAAAGATTAAAATTCTTTTCCTGGGCCTCAGTGTTACTAAAGTACAAATCACATCAATCATGCCTCACCATCCATTAGACCAAATCCCAATCTCTGCACCCTTTAGACTCATCCATGTGTAGAAGCACTATTTTCACCTAAAAAATGCAAAGTTTCCTGAAGATACACTTGAGCACCCATATACCTGTTGGAATGCTATAGGAGAGCTGCCGCACTGAGTTACTAATGGCTGCTGATGTTTGCAAGTGGTCCACTGAAGATGGCAGGGGTGTGGGGGTGGAGGCGAAGGCGGGGGCTGATGCATGACGATGCAGCCTGTCACGCTGGCCCTTTTTCATCACAGCTCCCGGGCGCAATCGATGGATGCACTAAGTCACAGCGGCGATTGCCATGTGGATATTGATCATTTATTATTTAATCAACGTGGAGAGAGGGGGAGAAGATGTGGAAGTGAGTCAGAGATGCAGAGTCTGTGATCCTCCTGTAACAGTACACAAACAGCTAATGGACTTAATCAGTGCTAATGAGGCCACACATTAGCCTACGATCTAAGACAATGACTTGCTCACTGCAAGCGGATTTCACTTATTCACTTATTTGTGCTGTTTTGTGCTAGTCTATCATAACGGAGATCTAATGACAGATGAATAATTTGTGGAAATTGCACATAAACTGAGCAAAAAAGAGAAATATCTAAATATTTATTTGTTTGCCTTGTAGCTGTCTTAATCTAATCATTGCCACAGTTGGTTTTGCATAATGCTGCATTTTACTTAAGGCAGGATAAAGAAGTGTAAAGTAAATGGAATAAACTAAACCCATTTTACCAATGAACAATTTTCTCAAGCCGCTGTAATATTTTAATATCTCATGTCCATTTATTTGATTGCATGTATTTGTGTGAGGTAAGGAATGCCTCTCCTGCGGCTGTATTTTTTTTGTGTGTGTGTTTGTTGGGAATTGTTGATCATGCTCCAGTGTTCCTGCAGAGAAGAGAGGGTGTAGTGCGTCACCTCGTTTCTTTCTTCTCAGAAGCCCCAGAGGGACAGGGCATATGGCTGTCCTGCTCTCCCTGCTGTCCCACCCGCCCTCTTTCTTACTCACACACTGTCACATCTCATTTGGCCCGTCCTTGCCCTGCCTCACGCTTCATATCCCAAGTTCCTGTGAGGGTTAAAGAACCAATAGCGTACCTCTTTTAACGATCAATGGTATACGTGAAAAGCTGGTCCTGATATTTTTCGGTGGTGGCTTTTAGATTAATCTTACAGTATATATGTTGTTCACACAGTTCAGTCTTTTTCTTGCCTCTTTTCTTTCCTATTCTTCTTCTTACCAGGTCTAGGGGCTTCTTTCGCTCTAGGGAACTACATATCTGAAAGATCTCGACCTAGTTTCCTTTCACAGTGTCTACTTTGTCTTCTACTTAGCTATTTTTGTTCATTTAGATCTGAAAATTTCAGTATCTTCTCACTGAATGAGATACCCTTTAGCCTTTTCTCTCACTATCTCTCCACACCATCATCCAGGCTACAGACCCTGTCCTATTGCATGTAAATCCCTGGATCAATATGAGGGTCAAACACTACTCCACCCATTGTAGCCTCATCCTGAGGGGATGTTCCCTACTGCTTGGCTATTCCTGGCATCCAATAAAGCTAAGCAACTTGTCATCTGCTTTAGGGAGTGTTTATTCATGTTGGCAATGCAGTTCAGTTTTGTGCATGATTTCAGCTAGTCAATCACCTGGCGTAGTCTCTTCTCTTCTCCCCTTTGTTCCGAAGGTAAAGGTTATCAGTTGGGTGAATGGCTCAATGTTGACAGGAGTGTGAGGTTCAGGGACACAGAGACAATGGGGATTACATAAACTCAGATGGCTGGTGTAATATAAAGTTAAAATGAAGTGATATTACACATGATCACAATGTACATGATGAGCTAGATGCCTCACTGGCCTCTGATGATCATCTAGTGTCTCTGTAATTCTCTGTTCAAATTTGAGCGAGCTGATCTCCAGACACCTTTGGTCATGGTAGTTTACTCAAGAAGGTGTGTGTGTGTGCACAAGCATGACATGTGTGTGCATCTGGACACTAGAAGGTAAGTGCAACAATGATGGTGACTTTCAATTATGCTGCTGTATTCAGGTAGGAATTGTCTGTCTTCAGTGTCCCATTTTTCATTGTACCTGTAATTAGGTGTAGCTTTGCACAGCTGCTGACCTTTTACTGGTAAATGTAAGTAGATTCCTTTGAGCAGAGCGATTTCTGAGTATCTGTGTTTCTAAGAATACGAACCGAAGCAACATAATGCTGGGATTGGAATGCTGTACAGAGCATAAATACACAATATGCTGTGAATATGTTTAATCTCCAATTGTGAGCTGAATTGCACATTTCTTTCACATTGTTTGGTTAAATGAAGTATGATGAAGTTAATTTATGTTTATGTATGTATATATTTATATATGTATGCATGCATGTTCCAGTCCAAGATGGTGGCACTGCACAGGAGACTTTGTGTCTCACTAGATTTTTTGCAAATTTAAAATATTCTCCATAGCATTTTTGGTTCATTTACATCATTACGAACACATTAAACAGCCAAAAAGCTCAGTGAATATAAACATTCACTGCGAAAACATTATGATGTGTGCAGCATTTCTGTGTGTCTGTGTGTGTAGATGATAATAGATTGAACCCTGTGTAGCTCAGACCTCATGAACAAAAACTGAGCTTTCTGCTCTCTGTGATGTTCTCAGACCCCAATTTTTTTTTGCCCTGGTCACCAGATTTGACTTCCATCAGCTACCACTAGAGTAAGCCACAACACTGTGCTTGAGTAAACTAGCCAGGCCAACAGAAAGTGCTCAGTGTCAGCATTGTGACTATAAACAAAGACACAAAAACTGCATCTCTGGATCACTCGGATTGCAATGTGATTATTTTAATGTAAACTTGGCTCAACAGCGACACACCGAAGAGCACTATTGAGATAGAGCGCTGTGAAATCTTCAGGGCTGACAGAACAGTTTTGGACTCGGGTAAAGAAAACGGTGGAGTGTTTGTGTCTTTGTAAACAAGGCCATGTGCATGGGCATTGTTGCTCCGGAGACCCATTATTCTGCTGATAGTGGGTTCTGCATTGCATTGTCAAGTTTACACTCCATGAACTCATATGTTCCACTAGTCAGCCATGAAAGAACACTGGGTGCTGCTACTGGCAAGTAACCCGGATGGAGCAATTCACTGGCACTTCACTGGTGATTAAATTCTGTTCTTCACAAATTCCATTAGAATGTGTCCTGTCCTGTAAGACACAACACCCGGGATCACATCTACGCCAAGGTTACAGAAGATAAAATAGAAAGGATTTTTATTACATAGAAATGCTATCGACATCTTATCTTTTAACCTGTAATTATATGATGATTAAACTGGACTCATTTATGCTTTATGGCTTTTCTGTGCTCAAGAAGTATTTACAGAACTAGTATACATTGCAGTGAGATGAGTTTTAAATGAGCCATAAGGGAGCAAACCGTGGGTGCAGGTGAATGTGAAAGAAGTCTAGAATAGCAAGCAGTGGTCAGACTATGAAGTCAGTCTATGTATGTGAACAACAAGCATATCCAGAAATGTATATATATAAGGCCAAAACAATTGCTTTCTTTATTTGAATCAACATGTTTTATGTAGATAATACAAATTTTTATTTCATCTTTTATGTCAAGCGCTTTGAGAAGCTACTTTTAAAGGCGCTAAACAAAAAATTCAATTCAATTCAATTCAAGTTTATTTGTATAGCGCTTTTTACAATGGACATTGTCACAAAGCAGCTTTACAGAACATAAACCTAAAACAAAAGATAAACATTAGGAGAAGTATAAAGAATTAATATAATAAAAGTTCAAGATATATACAGTTCACAGTGTGTATGTATGTATGTATGTGTGTATGTGTATTTGTCCCCAATGAGCCAGTCTGAGGGCTCAGGCAACAGTGGCAAGGAAAAACTCCCTTAGATTGGTAAAGGAAGAAACCTTGAGAGGAACCAGACTCAAGGGGAACCCATCCTCATATGGGTGATGGGGAAAAGAAAGTTTATTATTATTATTATTATTATTATTATTATTATTATTATTATTATTATTACAGTTTTACGTTGGCTTGTTTTTTTAACCACACCATGGATGTACCTGCTGCTGATTTAAGCTTTGTCAGTGATGTGGAAGTGGACAGGGAACCATGTAAGTGCTTAAACATGGGGAATATGTCCCCAAAGTGCTGCTATACGTAAGAGTAAGAAACCGAGCAGCAGAATTCTACACCTACTAAAATGAGTTCAGCTTCCAAGCAGGATTTTCATAAATAACAGCACTTTACTAGTCAAATCTGTATGTGGAAAGACATAAATCGGTGGTTCTGCAAATACCGCAGCTAGTTCAGCTCCTAGGCAGGATTTTCACAAAGACCTGAAATAACTGAATATGTATGTGAAAAAACATGGAGTTGGCTTTTGACTACTGAGCAGGAAAGAGAAGTATGTAGCTTGGAACTGGTTATTTAGTGCAACACAATGCAGGTAGAACATTTTCATCCTGTCATTTTTCAAATCTTACATTTTTATACTGAATAACATTTTTCTTCTTATTCCGTACTGAGACAAATATCATTCAATGTTATGTTTGTCAGATATACCCAAAAAACTTGCTTCCTGATATACAGAATGATTTCAATTTGCATATGTGTTATTATAATATACATCTCAATTTACTACTAATCCTCAACAATCCTTATTAATAAATAAACTCTGTAAACCATATTATATTATTAAAAACAAACAAACAAACAAACAAAAATCCTTAAAACCTACAAATAAAAAAGTCCTTAAAATTTTCTTTAAAAAGCCATTTTTTCCCCTATATTTTCATTTTATTTTATTTTATTTTATTTATTTATTTTTTTACTATTCTTTTTCATTCCTATCATTAATAGCATAATTACATAGATTTAACATACAGTATATATAACATTTTATAATTTGGGGTTTTCTGAAATATGTACGTGTGTCTGTGTAATTAGACAGTGTCTCGTTTGCATTAATGAATGAAAAGTTTGCAGTACAAATATAACCACAAAGAATATCAGTAATCAGCTGGTGAAGACTGATGGTCAGATTTTCTGCTTCTTAAACACCATAATATCATCAGTAAAGCATAAAAACATTTATTCTTTCTAAGGAGAAGAGCACAAAGGCTTTAAAATGAACACCACCAAATTGGTTAGCTTAGACTGCTACATGACAGAATGTCCACTGACCTTATGCATGACCGTGTGGTTTGACTCTCTAACTGTGCACAACCTAAATTTTCATAAAACGCTACAAAAAAATGGTTTCTGAGTTTTCTTCATTTCAGCACATCTTGCACCCAGTTCATGTATCTTCCATCTCTCCACTGACAAATGCTTCTGCAGCATTAATGCAAACACTAGTCACCTCCGAAACAGTTTTTTTTTTCTTTCAAGAAAAAAATTCTCACAAGACGAAAATAACGACTTTCTCCATGTCATCTCTCTCAACTATCCTACTGCACTTTAATATACCATAACCATAACATTACATCTCTCATTCTCTACTCTATTACCAGTCAGTTCAGACATTTCATACTTCTATATACATATGTTAAGTTGAAATTTGATTGAACGTGATTATTCTTGTATGTGTAATATCCTCCACTCTGCCACTTTTTTTTTAAACAAAATACAATGTTTGCAAAGTTTCCAGTTTATTATCATCTTTATTAGTTTCGAACCAGTCTAGTCAAGCGCATTTATAGTTTTTCACCATCTTTTGTCTGTGTACAGTGTTTGCAGTTTATTATTTTTTTGTACTACTTTGGAAATTATTTATACTTTTTTTGTAGCAGTGTGCAACTTTAGTACAAGAATTTCACTGTATATACTGTTGGGTGCTTACAGCATTCTTTATGCACGTGACAATGCACTTAAAACGTTGGCATTTGTCTGACGCAGTGATAATATGTATGCAAAACTTTGGGGAATTTAGATTAGTGTAAAACAGTTGCTTAGCTCTTCTCAATTTTTAGCCATAAAGCCTCATTAATGTTTCAGAGATTAAACACCACATTATTAAGAGCACACATTGCTACCTCGCTTGTATTATCCAAGCCTTTTTGAATCCATTTTTATTCATTTGCTTTTATTCATTGAATGATGTGTCAAAATGATTACTTCTATCCATTAGCTCCTTCCTGTTTTTAATGGCGAAAAGAGTTTAGGTAGGAGCACTGAGGCATGCACGCTTTAAGTGCAGCGGGGTTTGTGTGTTCACATATGTGCCAAAATGAATCCACACTCCAATTAGCTGACACAGCAAGCGTGTTTTCCTGCATTCTAGGATTAATTCATTATGCATGAGGAAATATCGCTCTCGACTGCCCTGTCTTCTCTATCCTCACATCCACCTCCATTTGCTTTACCTCACATCTGTCTCATTCCCCTCCTCCTTATTTCACTGCATTCTCCACTCAACCATTTCCCATGTCATCAAATGTATAAACAGCCAGCTTATGTAAGAGCTGTCATAGATGTTGAACTCTGTCAGTTCATTGCACTTCATTTTACATAAGCTCAAAGGGCTTGCTGATGTCTTGGGTATCAAAATTGGGTACCATTTCATATTTCTGAGGAAAGAAAAACCTCCTTTCCATCTCTCTAATCATAGGATATGCAAACACAGGCACGTCCTAATGCTCGAAATGTTAAAGAATCGATATTTTAAATATTCACTTTTTTTTCAATCAATCAGTTCTTTTTTAATGTTCTTAATGTCTAAAACCATAAATACATCATTAATATGTGTTCTGACATACTACCTGTGCAATAACTAGTAAAGCTGCGGTGATCTTGCGACATGTACATCATCATATGGAGTCAGCCTCTCAATGCAAGTAGGAGTGGAGGGAACAGATTTAGATTTGAGGTTGCATCTGTATATATCTCAGCTCCCCTGCCTATTCCCATCCCTCAGTATCCCTCTTCCCCTCTTCTCATTATGCACTCCCTCATTTTCTTCTGTTTTCTCCCTATATCTCCTCTCCTTGTGTGATTCAGCCAGCACAGGCAGGACGCAGTATGCTAATTTCAGGTTTAATGATTAATTAGTTGCTGTGCTGCTTTTCCCAAGAAACAGCCACCATTAAACGCCCTTACTTTGTTTTTTTTCTAGTGTTTCTGGTGGGTGAGCAATTGTGGGCTCACACACTAATGTCTTTGAGATCCAATGAGCAAGAGGGGGAGCAAGAAACATGAATTTAGACAAAAAGTTTCTCCAGAACATTAACTAGTAGAGACTGCGTGTGTGTGTGTGTGTGTGTGTATGTGTGTGTTATTACGTGTTATGTAAGCGGATCAAATGGCCCTGGCGTCTGTAAGAGGATGAGTGCAGACTGGAGTTGTCCTCTTTAAGCCTCTGACTGAGCGGAGCACTCTTTAGGGATCCTTGCAGTGTGAACCGTATCCTTTGTGTCTCAGGTTGACTGCCAAGCAAAATGTTTTACATTAAAATGAAAATCAGCCTGAAAATGCTTCAGACCTTCTGGTATAGACTAAACTTGTTTCACCACAAAATAGCATGTTAATAAAATAATTATTCCTGAATTTCTATTTGTTCTTTTGTAAATAATAAAAATAATAACCATTATGGTCATTATAAAGGAAAGTGCAGCTCCTCTTTCTGGGGAATGATCTTAAGCTTGGATTCTCCATGTGCAGTTTTGACTTTCCTCTCATATGTCAAAAATATACAAGTGGTTTGCCTTTGCTTAATTACCCCTACCCTGTGGTGGACATGTCCCATTCAGAGTCTGGTCCTGCACCTTGTCCAGTAGAGGCTACTTCTACTACTACTAATAATAATGATAGCACCCAGTGTGGTATGGATGTAATAGAATATCTGGGCTACAGTTGAATACGTTTTATTCAATATTTTTGTGCCAAACAAAAATTTAGAACCTTCTCAAATCCCCATTTTCATGCAAGACTGTGGTAAATTGATTCTAGCTAATCAAACCCAAGCACCACCCAGGTTTGGTAATGCAGCCATGGGGTCATATGATACCACAAAACATAGTTCTGCATTTGGAAGAGTTTGGAACAACTGAAAGCCAAAGCAAGGTCTTCTCAGTATGCATGTTTTATCAAACTGCAAAGCAAAAGCCACAGCTCTTAGCCTCAATTAGACTTCCTTGAGTTTCTGCACAACTAAAACAGTAAAAGCTACTTTTTAAGGCTAGTTATAGCTGAAGATTCTTCATGACTTTTGCTATATATTAACACCCATTTTATGTGAAACAATGACAAGCTAGCTTGTACTTTATTCATGTTTGCTGCCAGTGAACCTTGTTTTTAACTACATTCATTTTCATACTCATGGCTTATTATATTGTTGAATCCAGCTTGTATAACTAAACAGCAGATGGAATGAGTCGCCTTTGAGCTGACAGACGGGTCTTTCGATATGCTGTCTGTTCATCTTTACTGCACAGATGAATCCAAAGCTGATATTTTTTTTCCCATTTAAAATGTATAGAAAACAAAACCTCTTCGGTGTCAGGTCTTGCTCAGTGAGGTGCATATTTTATCAACCTGGAGCTTCAAATTCATGTATCATCCATGGCACAGTGATACCTGCTAGTGAAGTATTGAAAACTTGACCAAGTACACAAGAAGATGTTGCTAAGAAATGGCTGGAGAAGAAAATATCATGGGGCTCGGGACTGGTCAAAAATCTGAATATAAAGTTGTAAAGATAGGTATACCACAGCTAAATAGGACACAAAAAAATGGCACTACATTCAGTTTGTCCTGATATGAATTGGTACAGCACGGTGGCTTAGTGGTTAGCACGTTCGCCTCACACCTCGGGGGTTCGATTCCCGCCTCCACCTTGTGTGTGTGGAGTTTGCATGTTCTCCCCGTGCTCCGGGGGTTTCCTCCAGGTACTCTGGTTTCCTCCCCCGGTCCAAAGACATGCATGGTAGGTTGATTGGCATCTCTGGAAAATTGTCCGTAGTGTGTGAGTGTGTGAGTGAATGAGTGTGTGTGTGCCCTGCGATGGGTTGGCACTCCGTCCAGGGTGTATCCTGCCTTGATGCCCAATGACGCCTGAGATAGGCACATGCTCCCCGTGACCCGAGGTAGTTTGGATAAGCGGTAGAAGATGAGTGAGTGAGTGAGTGAATTGGTACAGGTGTGAGATGTGAAGTGGCCCGAAGATCCACTCACTGGATGTCTATTTTTCTCTGTATTCTATGTAAATTCTTGTGTTTGAGTAAAAAACCCAGGAGATCTGTTATCACTGATAATATTACAGAATTTTCACATTCTGAAATATATGTTATACACTACCTGCTGTTCTGGACCTGTATATGCATAGTTTGATACATTGCCCTACTGCCACCTGATTGGCTGATTGGCTCACTCACGCATGAATGAGCGAATGGGGAAGGAAATTCTGTTATTGTGGCAGGTGAGTTCATGTGTCATGTCTACACTTGATATGTCACTACAGAAACCTTTTGTGACAGAAACAACAGTATAAGTAAATGACAATATTAAAAGCACTCCAACCAGCACTAGATTGGATGGATATGGATTAAAGAAAACCTTTTAGTATCAAAGTAATATAGATAGAGAGAAATTGATCTTGAGTGGCTGAACACATTTTTCACAATCTAGCTTTTAGACATATGCCCATGAAGTCCATTACTTGGTTAGAATAGGGTGAATTTTGCCAAGCTGATAAGACAAATCACCATAGGAACAAGACAGAGAGCTGAGTGTAAAGGAAACCAAGCTGTGGTGAAATTTGTAGCACGCTTTTGCTGCATGACAGTGTGACCCAGAAGCAGTCGCAGCTCAGCTCTGTGAGTCACTCTCAGTTAAACAAAGGCAATCAACATTAGATTCAACTTTAATGTCATTGTGCATTGTGTGTCAAGTACAAAGACAATGAAATGCAGTTAGTATCTGGCCAAATACAAATGTATATAAATAAATAACTTATTAAATAAATAACTTTTATATATATATATATATATATATATATATATATATATATATATATATATATATATATATATATATATATATATATACGTATATATATATATATATATATATATACGTATATATATATATATACGTATATATATATATATATATATATATATATATATATATATATATATATATATATATATATTAGTCTACATAGTACAAGTAGTGAGGGAGAGACCAGCTTAATGCAAATAGGCTGATATTTAATTTTTTTTTTTTTCATTTAACTGTTTCAGACAGGTTTCTTAAAATAATTCAAAGGTCACAAGATGCCAAATTCTACTTCTGCAGTATCATATATTAATTGCTCTTGCACAACTGATTCAACTCAGTAAAGCCTTAGTAATTACTATGCTCTTATGTGTGTCCACCAGCCAGCCATCATAAACTTAAAGAGTTTATTTATGATTTTAGCACTCACTGATAATAGAGGCAAAATCTCCTTAGTTTGACTAAAAAGATTATGATTGTTTAACTTGGCAAATGAGGCATAAAAAGGTATACACTATTTTGGTGAATGTCAATGATTCCAGTATGCAAATGCAGGCTTTATTGAACTCACATGAGTAAGCAATTGGTACATGGGGAAATCAAAGCAAAGAAACAATTAGGTTTAGAAAATTCACAGAGAGATAACGACTTGAAAGGATTGTGGGTGCATGCTAAACAAGGCCTTTACTCAAATCTGCATGTTGGCAAAAGAATTAAAATGAACATCAGCCAATTTAATAGCACTATTAGGTTATGCACCCAAACCAATTTTTGCAGACATCCCCTAGGGAAATATATTGTGACATATTGTAAAATATTATGCAATATATATATATATATATATATATATATATATATATATATATATATATATATATATATATATATATATATATATGCACGGACACATTACAAATAGAAACGAGTGGGGAATATGCTGGCATGGTTTGTGTCCATGTCTCCTCTGAGAGGTCACCAGGTCGCAAGACAAGTCTACAATCTTCTATAGACGATTTGTGACTGCCCCTCAGCCAAACACCACATGAAGGAATATATTTTGGGAAAATGGTGCCTGATGCTCCGTTACAGCTTGGGTGACGACGTGCCAGTCGAATTTTTTTTCACCTCTGTAGCTATCAATACACTTACTCACTCATTAATTAACCTGGCAAAGGATTGGTGCATCCAGAGGCAATGAAAACCTACTAATTGGAACACCAGTACATCACAGGCCACCATGCACACTCATTCACACACTCCTTCACACACTCATTCACAGCTAGGGGCAATTAGCATTGCAAATCTGGTTACATTTTTGGGAAGTGGCTGGAAATCAGAACGCCTGGAGCATACCTATGTGGGAACATATGAAACTCTACCCTGACAGCAACTGGAGCTCAGTATTGAAATGTAAAACCCTGGAGCTGTGAACTGCCATTGATACCTGCGGCACCATCATGTCTATTGTTATTATAAGTACTAGTAGTAATAGTAATAGTAAAAGTAATAGTAGTACTTCTCATTTATTTGTCTAGAAACCTAACCAAATTTAAAGCCTGAAATCCAAGCCTGAATACTTATGATTCACTTATGACCCACCTATAATTATTTGGCAATGGAAATGATAACAATATCACACATTTGTTGACATACTCTGCTGTCATCATGTGAAAGAGCAGTAAAAATATAATAGTCATTTTGGTTTCATATATTAATAGCAGTTCCTCTCTTTAGGGATTCATATATGGGAGCTATTGCATTGTTCCTTTGAAATCCCTGAATATGCCTTTAAGCTCCCGGGCTGTTTGCATTAGCCTGTATCAGCAGTCTGAAAGAATTACAGAATAAGGATGCCATTGAGCTAAGCTTCCGTGTGTAAGCAGCCTACAGTTCATTCCAGTGCATGCTGTAGTGTAATGTGCTGCTTCTTAGAAAAGTCCCCCTAGATAGCAATTATCTTTGGCAGATAGCTACAGCGTCAGTTTCAAAGCTTCTGAAATCAAATGCATCTCTAGTCTAATTGTCTCTTTGATGAAGAATATCTGGTCCTAAAACCAGTCTGCATGCACTTTCTTCACCGACTTACCGAGGCATGGGTGTGTGTGAAAACAAGGTGTTGTTTACAAATAAATATAATTAACACCCACCTTAAATGTTTAATTTAATCATCTACGGTTCGGCCTTGTTGCTTTTGTCGAAATAACGCACCACAGATGTCTATGATAAAAATTTGGCAAGAAAGGCTAATGATGAAGGATCAGCATTCTCTTTGACTCAAAGGGAAGTGTGAGATCAGCTGTGTATGAAGGTGTGTGTGTGTGTGTGTGTTCCTGCAGTTAGATGTGGAAGTACTGTATCCAAAGGCTGCTTTATGAGATTTATATTTATTCTGTATATATACACTTTCCAGAAGAGATATGTAAGCTCTGATAACATGTGATGGCTAGACTACTGGGCAAAACTATTTTTGTATACTTTATAGTCCTGTTTCAGTCTTCGTAGTCAAATATGCTTGGGAGCATTAACAAAATGAACAACAATTATCTCTCACTCTCACTCACTCATTTTCTACCGCTTATCCGAACTACCTCGGGTCACGGGGAGCCTGTGCCTATCTCAGGCGTCATCAGGCATCAAGGCAGGATACACCCTGGAAGGAGTGCCAACCCATCACAGGGCACACACACACACACTCTCATTCACTCACACAATCACACACTACGGACAATTTCCCAGAGATGCCAATCAACCTACCATGCATGTCTTTGGACCGGGGAGGAAACCGGAGTACCCGGAGGAAACCCCTGAGGCATGGGGAGAACATGCAAACTCCACACACACAAGGTGGAGGCGGGAATCGAACCCCCAACCCTGGAGGTGTGAGTCGAACGTGCTAACCACTAAGCCAGCGTGCCCCCCTCACAACAATTATCTATGCAATCTAAAAGTTGGACTGTGTAGTGCCCAGTGTAGTTATTATGAATCCATCATGATGCTTTTAGAAGGAAAGAGATTTAAGAAACTGGAAAAGCACCTCGGTAATGAATTTCTTAAAAGTACACTTAACTCTGGAAACCTTTAAAATCCATTTGAATCATCTATCGCATTGCTGGATGAAGCACAGCTCCAGAAATACAAACCAAAACAGTAGCTTTTTTGCACCAAAGGGGTCAAGGAGTACAATATAATACAGTAAATCTTACTCCAATTTTACCTTAAGCTAAAAGACACCAACACAAATAATAACCAAACATGCATTTCCAAAACTATTAGCATTACAAACCAATTCAATCCATTCACCTGAAATGGCTTACCAGGATTACTATTAATTAATTCACTAATTCATTCATATTTTGTAAGCACTTTGTTCAGGGCCATGCTGGTTTCAGAGCCTATCTTGGGAATACTGAGTGTGGGGTAAATACCTCTCTTACCTAGTATCATACCTATATGAGAACCCATTTGAAAACAACTTGAATTCAGGACCCCAGGACCATGAAGCCATGAGGCTATTCACTACAGATACTGTAATTTACTAAATATACAAAACTATACACTGGACCTTAACATGATCAGTCACCTGAAACTTCCGCATCAAACATCCAACAAGTTGTTGACAGTCTATAGATGTTTGAATGACATTGTCTACAGTTACAGAATTTTTAAATGGAATTAAACAAATAGAATTATATTTAACATTAGGGGGGCACGGTGGCTTAGTGTTTAGCACGTTTGCCTCACACCTCCAGGGTTGGGGGTTCGATTCCCGCCTCCGCCTTGTGTGTGTGGAGTTTGCATGTTCTCCCCGTGCCTCGGGGGTTTCCTCCGGGTACTCCGGTTTCCTCCCCTGGTCCAAAGACATGCATGGTAGGTTGATTGGCATCTCTGGAAAAAATTGTCTGTAGTGTGTGAGTGAATGAGAGTGTGTGTGTGCCCTGCGATGGGTTGGCACTCCGTCCAGGGTGTATCCTGCCTTGATGCCCAATGATGCCTGAGATAGGCACAGGTTCCCCCTGACCCGAGGTAGTTCGGATAAGCGGTAGAAGATGAATGAATGAATATTTAACATTATATTCAATATCTGTAAAAAAGGAATCCCAGCATGACAATGAGTAGATATATGAGTAGATGATTTTGCACCATGCTGAATGATACAGTAAACTGTTTTTTTAACAACTGATGTTAGTTTTGTACACTTTGTATATGTAACATTAGTCTTTGTTTTAAATGAAAAAAAAAATGCAAACTTGTAATTGTTGGCACCCTTCAAGAAAATGGGCTTTCAAACATTGATTATGTTGTTTTCAAATCAGTCTTCAACAGAGGTGGATCCATGATACGTGACGATTCAGGGATCTTTCGTCTGTGTTTAAATAGAGTCATAGTGTACTCTTGAAATTGAAGGAGAGCATTATTCTCTTCCCTGTCAACCAGATAGACACCAATCAATCATGAATGCTTTTGAGCTGATGTACATGGAAGAGGGCAATTAACACTTTCCTCCAAGTGTATTCAACTGCTTCGTGATGCAACCTGAGCAAAAGATGCAGAAAAGATGCAGTGCCTGCCTTTATTTGTCTTGGTTTAGCTATACAGGATTCCTATATTTTTTTTAAGCTCAGAATCATACTCACTGAATGCGTTATTCCTTTTACCTATTAAATTGTTCACTTTAATAAAGTGTGCCAATAATCCTTATCAGCCTTCTATGTGGGGATTATACTAACTACATTTATTGTAGAATGTTGTACCCTGGGGGTCAATGGACCCTCTTTGAGAAATGATGTAGTAAAATGGAAACTACAACAGGCAATGGCACTGCTATTATGATCCAATAGGTTTGGCATACTGTATGTTTAAATAAGCATAATATTGGATTTTTGTATCTGAGTTATTTGGGATTCTCAAGCTCCAGAGCTCCAACAGAACAATTGACTACACTCTAAAAAAAAAGGTAATGTTTAATAACGTGTTTTAGGGACCCACTGGAATTTTAAGCAAAAAAAATAAATCAAAATTCTACCTGAGATCACAAATGATCCTTTTCTAGATTTTTCTTTTATTCCAAATTTCATTTATATATATGTTTTTAGAATCAGTATATACATTTTACTGCATCTCAGTTGGATATGTTGTAGTATGTAGCACTGGATAGTGAACTATCTTCTCCTTTTATCTCAGACCATTCTGTGCAGCAGCAGATCGATGCATCCCCTCCTGTGTATGGTGCTGCCCTGCTGACCCCATCAGCCACTTAAAAGGCCAAACACCAAGCCTGCACTCCCCTGGTGTGATGAGTCTGTGTTATGTGTGTGTGGCTACTGTTATTTAATGCACATTGTGTACTCTTGGCTTTTTTACTCTTCCTCCCCAGTATGACCCTGTCCTTCAATGCACAGATATTTCAAAGCAGCTCTGTATTCAGGGGTCAAATCCTTAGATTCAGACTCTCTCTGAAAAGATATCTAGCACATATTTGAGCTTTAACAGTGTTCTCAGTTGACTCTCATTTTTTCCTCTCACTGTTGCAAGTGGCTTTAAAACTGTGTAGTAAAAAGGATAGACAGAGGCTTTACATCTGCTGTCTGTAATGAACAAATGAGAACAAGCCCTTATGTGAGTGTTAGCTAAGATAATCGGGCTGCCAAAGCCCACTGTCATTGCGCTAACTCAACCCCAACCTTATGCTTTAGGATAATAATCTTAATAATGCACAGCTTTCTTCTTCACATGAAAGGATTAGCGGTGCATTCTTTCCTGCTAATTCCTGTCATACATAACTAGAATATTTAGTGATTAGCGATTTGGACTTGCTAGGCTAATTCAAGAAATTCATTTCACTGGCTATTTTCAAACGGTGGTTGAAGGACCTACTTATTCAGGAAACACTTCAACTAGCACTTCTTTCCCTAATTTTTGCATTTACAAAAAAAAAAAAAAAAAAAAAAAACTTTTTCATTGGAACTTGAACAATGTTTTAAACTCATGGTATCTTAAGTATGTAACCTAGTGAACCAGCATTAATGTATCCAATGAGAAAGATTTAAGCACTTATGTATGTCGCTCTGGATAAAGGCGTCTTCCAAATACTGTAAAGTAAAGAAAGTAAAGAAAAAAGGCTTTTAAAAAAAAAAAAAAAAAAAAAGGTTAAATAAGTAGTAAAGCATGACCGGATGTGCTGTTATAGTCAAGTCAAGTCACTTTTATTGTCACATCACCGCAGCACATGTGCCTTGGTGAGTGAAATTCTAAGGCGCAAACTCCAGAAATTGCAGAACAGTTATATACATATAGCATACATATACTGTACATACATATACATACATATAGCAGAATAATATACTGTATACATATTACATATAATAATTAACAACTGGGTGAGGTTTTGACACCATCAAATTGATTATTTTTAAGTATGAGGACATTATTTTTAAGTATGAGAAAGTGTTTTCCGTTTCTTATCCATCTTATTTTGGAACGCGGCCAAAATACCAGCATGCCATTTCCTTATTTTGTGAGACTCATTTACGTTTTGATTCATAACTGCTTGCTTGTAACTGTAGTAAAGTACAACATGTGCTCTGAGTTATTCATGTTCTTTGATAATCATCCTGCTATTATTTATATTGATTTTTCTTCCATTAATAAAACTGTGTGGGTGAATATCAGTCATTCAAGTTCTCTTAACATATTCTGTCCTTTAACTTTAATAACACAGTGCTTTAAGTTTGGATATCCAAATGCAAGTATTTCCAGACTTCAACATATATAAAGATATAAATAGAAAACCTCTATTTATATTCAGGTAAAAATTTTCTTGAACACCTTTAGCTGATAATTCTGAACTATGAGCACAGTTATATGACTATACAAGCTTACTGTTGTTACTGTATCTTGTTTGTTTGCCTCCGTAGTTCAGGGACACTGAACACCACTGGACTTCCTAATCTCAGTAACCTTCATTCACACATAGTTTAAGTTACATTTCTGTTCTAATATCCTCATGAGACAATGCTGGAGCTTTGGAAACCAGATACTTCTCTGGATAATGTACTTCTACAAAGGTCATTTTCTCTTATTTTCTTGTTTTTCATTTAAAAAGGTTTTAACCAAAGATCTTCTTTATTTTGAGGAGAGACTCCTAATGTTTATTTAGGTATATGGTGTCTATCAAAAAGGCTCGTTCTGATTTTATTATTCAGTGATATTCTGCATTTTCTCTCCTTAATTTAAAATTTTAAAGGGAAGACATCTGAACGGTGGTCAAATGTATACATTTTGTATATATTAGCTAGCTTGTGAGATATCATTTGTTGTGTGTATTGCACTTATTTAATGCTACCAATGCTACAAATGACAAATGATATATATATTTTCTTCTTTCAGCTGCTCCCTGTTTAGGGTCACCACAGTGTACCACGTGTCTGCAGGTTAGATTTGGCACATGTTTTATGCCGGATGCCCTTCCTGATGACAACCCTCCCATTTTTATCCGGGCTTGGGACCGGCACTGAGATTTAACTCTTCAGTGGCTGGGTTAGCGCCATGCCCGGGAATTGAACCCAGGCCCTGGCAACGAGAGCACATGGGGGCTGTTATAAATAAAAAACATAAATAATTTGTATATTGTAAAATAAATGTAGAATATAGTTTTTAAAATGTTTATAGCATTTCACAGACACTCTTATCCAGAGATACTCATGTTTTGTTTTTACAAATAAGCAATTGTGGGTTAAGAGCCTTTCTCAGAGGCCCAGCAGTGATAGCTTGGTGGACCTTGGATTCGAACTCACAACCTTCCAATGGGGAGAACAACGCCTTCACCACTAGGCTACCACAGCCCCCATATTATCTATATATTATACAGACAATAAATACTTTGGAATTTATAATGCAATTTTTGTATTATTTACATTTTTGGGGGCACATTATGCATGTTTTGCAAATTCAAGCAATTACAACCCCTCCCTTTAGTGTTCCATCCACAACCACACTAAAGAAACACTAAAATGGCTGAATGCTAGTCCAAGACAGTTAAGCTTCATTGATTAAAAGGCAGGTAAAGACGCCACTGTATCCTTGTTTGTTGGATGTTTTTGCATCACATTATCTGTCTCCCCTATTTACGGACCCGGTGTGCCAGAGAGACCCATTTCTTCCTAAATAGATTTCCTTTTAAATTAAGAGCTGCTGACATGCTAACAAATATAAAAAGAAAAAAAAAAAAAAAATGTTTTTCTGATTAAAAAATAACCTCTAATTTAACCTCCATACTTATAATGGATTATTGTTGTATGATAATGTAATATTTGTTAAAGGATTTATCTCTGAAAATCTGTTGTTGCTAGGTAATGGACCTTAATGTTTGGAACTGAGCACTAGAAGTTACTCATGTCTTAAGAACACTGAGTTCAAACATCCAGCACTTTGCATAACTGCAATTACAGTTCTTAAATTAGTCATTATGTTATAAATATAAAAACACTAAGAACAAATTGCTGTTCAATGGCAATCAAGATTTATTTTGTAGAGAACTTCTGAGTTTTTTCTTGAAATGTGTATACACACACACACACACACACACACACACACACACACACACACACACACACACATATATGTATATATATATACGTATACACACATAAATATATATATATATATATATATATATATATATATATATACATATACATATTTTTTTACTTTGGTTGAGAGTTCTATGTCACCCACAATGCCATTTGACATCTTGCTGCTTCTGGTGGTATTGCATCATTTCTATCTAATTCAACAGTGCTAGTCTGTCAATCTGTCTAGCACTCTCACCTCCACATATGTTCAAAAAGATAATCTTCCAAACATTCAGTTTTCATACTAATTCACCATGTCTTTCAGTAAAATCTACTGCTATCGAGGTTTGAAGATGAAATTTAAGATTGTTGTTCTTTCAAATAATACATTCTCACTAAAATAAAGAAAATTCAAATACTTTTCATTAAACTTTATTTGTACAGCACTCTTACAATGGACATTGTCTCAAAGCAGCTTTACAAAAATATATTCAATTAAGGATACAAATTTGTACTGATTTATCTCGATTGAGCAAGCCAAAGGTGAAAAGATTAAGAACAAACCTTAAAAGGAATCCGATTTAATGTAGATGACGCCAGCAAGTATGATTATAAATAACTTTGCTTCTATAGCTGTATATATGGTCAAAAAGTGCAATTATGTAACAGGAAACTCACTCTAGTTTGAACATGAAGTCTATATTCTTGAATATACCAACTTCAGAAAACGCAGCGCAAACTAACAAATATAGATAGAAACATATATAATGTATTTCAGGGTAAAAGAACAGCATGTGGAACTTGAAATAAAATGGTGTTTTTGCACTTGTCAACTGTCCAGATTCAGTGAGCCTGCGGTGACTGTAGACTCAGATTCCTGTTCTTGGCTGACAGAAATGGAAACCAATTTGTTCTTCTGCTGTTGTTGCCCATCCACCTTTGTGCGTTTGTTCAGTCTGTGCCTCAGGCCTCCTCACTCAACATCAGTGCTTGACCCCACTAATGCTCTTGTGGCTGAATGGGCAAATCCCCAAAGCCATGCTCCAAAATCTAGTGGAAAGCCTTCCCAGAAGAGTGGAGGATATTTTACCAGCAAAGGGATTGTTCAAATAGTCCATATGTGTGTGTGAGGTCATGTGTCCACAAACGTGTGACGGTATAGCGTGCACCATTTCTCAATAGCCCTTTCATTAACCCCATGACTATGATATCCAGATATACATACCAGGCACTGCTGCTGTGTATCATGTTCATCTACAGATAGAGAATCGCTGTGGTTGTGTGCTGAAGGAGGGGGAAGTTTACTCTCTCAGGGCTAATTAAAGGACTGCAGAGTTCCCGTTCTCTTTCCTTGAGCTGATACAGTAACACCGTTGCACAAACGTAATGCAGACACCATGCTCCTAACTTCATAAGTCGCGGTTTCACTGATGTCTCTCAACCCTGCACAGTCATGTGGAGAAATATTATATTAATCCACTTATCGGGGAAGAGCACATTCCGATAATCCTGGCTACTAAAAGAGGCTGCATTTCTAAATGACTGCAGCTCGACTGTTGCCCCGAGTCCCTGCAGCAACGTTTCCTGTCGAAGATGAGTGAAGGAAAATATGGTTTAGGAGAAGGAGGTGGAGAAGGAGTGAAAGAGGACTGAGAGGTAGAGGTGCCACCCTGAGATTGATCTGTGTGGCAGCAGATATTATGACACGCCGTGAAATTGAGACGCTTTACCTCCACAAAGGTGGTTTGTACCGTATGCTGTGTTTTATTTTCTTCCGTCTCCGGGGTGGTGTGGGTTGCTATAAAGCACAGTGTGAGTTCTCTGCCTACACTACAGAACTGCACTGAATGTGTTTGTGTGTTGCGGATAAGTTGGTAGCCAAATCGTGGTTTATGATTTATTTTGCATTTTCTTCAAAGAGGTACCGCTGAATGCTTTATTGATGATTATGTACTGTACATTCGATGTTTTGTATGACATAGCATTACAGTTTCAGTCAATTAGACTGCACTGGTTGGATTAGAGTATTGTAATTGATTGTCTCTTGCAGTGAATTGATTAGCTCTAAACCCTTCTACACATCCCGCAAGCTATTTAGGAATACTTGTACTACGACCTTCCGACTGTTTTTATTTATTTATTTATTTTTTTTTCAATTCGATTGATTTGGTTTCACTCAATTCACTCAAACCAACATCAACACTTTGAAATTGTTACAAACAGAATATTGAACAGAATACCGGCCACTTTATTAGGTACACCTTACTAGCACCCGGTGTGGGCTTCTGCTGCTGTAGCCCATCCGCCTCAAGGTTCGACGTGTTGTGCATTCAGAGATGCTCTTCTACATACCTCGGTTGTAATGAGTGGTTATTTGAGTTACTGTTGCTTTTCTATCAGCTCACACCAGTCTGGCCATTCTCCTCTGACCTCTGGCATCAACAAGGCATTTGCGCCCACAGAACTGCCGCTCACTGGATATTTTCTCTTTTTTGGACCATTCTCTGTAAACCCTAGAGATGGTTGTGTGTGAAAATCCCAGCAGTTTCTGAAATACTCAGACCAGCCCGTCTGGCACCAACAACCATGCCACGTTCAAAGTCACTTAAATCACCTTTCTTCCCCATTCTGATGCTCACTTTGAACTGCAGCAGATCATCATGACCACGTGTACATGCCTAAATGCATTGAGTTGCTGCCATGTGATTGGCTGATTAGAAATTTGCGTTAACGAGCAGTTGGACAGGTGTACCTAATAAAGTGGCCACTGAGTGTATATCACCAATGAAATAACCAGACGGCATCTGATTGAAAAATCAGTTCTTTATACCGACTCCCATATTCTAGCGTACGTTTTTAGTAGTTGTGCAAGCTTTCAAAATAAAATGATTAAAAAACAAATTAATGCCAACATTAATGGTGGATGAACACAGTTACAGTATACAGCTTCATGCAGAAGTGATTATAATCGTATTGCTATTAAGCATGGCATAATTCTCTTTAAGGTGGATACAAACCAAATTAGTTTTTGTACACTTGCTATTTTTGTGGTCAGAAATACGTGCAGTGGGTAAAGCAGTAAAACTAAGGTGTAGCATTGAGCTTCCAAAGCAATTCTCATGCTATAACCTTTAATCATAAGTATGTGATTTGGGACCCACATAAAGACTTATTCTATTCTCTTCTGAGAAAATCATCCTTCATTGTGTAACATGTTTCAATATGCAAATGATCAATGCAATTCAATGAATATGCAGATTTGTTTATGGCATCATCAGACAACTAATCATTTATTCATACAGTAACTAACAATCTGCTTAACAGAGTTAACATATATTTCTTTACCCAACTTCTAACTACTTACTACAGATTACATGCTTTTATTTGCAGTAAATGAGAAGAAACAGCTGAGTTGTGGATATAAAATATAAATAAGGCGGTTAAGGCATCATTACACTATATCATGAAAAAAAATTATAAAATGACAAAGAAAAAAGTATTAAATATTAGACTCACTAAATTTATTTCCATCATAATTATGAAAAATGACGTCCTTGAGGGTAATGTAAGCGAATGGGCCTCCACAAACACACACAAAAAGACAGAAAATATCATTTTATTTCTACCACTAAAATATCAGCATGGAGCTATAATGAAATGTTATAACATGTCTTGAAAATGAAAAGATCCTCATATTTGCTTACACTGTTTTATTAAAAGAATAAGACTTTTACTGTAACTGTAAAGCAGTCAGCCTTTTTGTTGAGAGTTCACAAGTTGGAATCCTGTCAGTGCCATGGCCATTCATCACCAGAGTCCAAAACAGTATAAATAACCCTGGTCTTGGGGCGGGAAGGATGGCACGACTGTCTTCCTTAAATGGAAAGCTTCTCTGTGCTCAAATATACGGAAGAGAGCAGCTAGTGTCTTCTCCAAACTTAGTCAGTGGTCCTTTGACATTATATGATCAAGAGTTCAAAAAGTTTGTGTGGCAGAAAGGAAGACACATGGTAGTCCTAGGTATCATATAGTACTATCATTTATCAATAGTTAAATAAGAAAATCAATAATAATAATAATAATAATAATAATAATAATAATAATAATAACTGTTAAGGTTCATAAAGGTTCATAAAGGTTCTGCCTCAGGGTTTTCTGGTTTCCTCCAACCTCCCACAAAATACATATAGGAGCATTAGTTACATTACTTTGTACATGCGTGTGCATGGTGCCCTGTGGATTGGTGGCCCATCTGAGTATTCCTACATTATGCCTAGTTTTTTCATACTTTTTGGATCCAGAATGAATGTGTTTAGGATCAAGCAGGTCTGGAAAATAAGCTAATTAAATGCATAATAATTCACTTCACTTTCTACCACTTATCCGAACTACCTCGGGTCACGGGGAGCCTGTGCCTATCAGGCATCAAGGCAGGTTACATCCTGGACGGAGTGCCAACCCATTGCAGGGCACACACACACACTCTCATTCACTCACGCAATCACACACTATGGACAATTTTCCAGAGATGCCAATCAACCTACCATGCATGTCTTTGGACCGGGGGAGGAAACCGGAGTACCCCGGAGGAAACCCCCGAGGCACAGGGAGAACATGCAAACTCCACACACACAAGGTGGAGGTGGGAATCGAACCCCGACCCTGGAGGTGTGAGGCGAACGTGCTAACCACTAAGCCACCATAGCAATAAGTATATTCAAATATACTGCATTTTTCTCTTTTCTATTAGTGTGATTGTCCTGTAATTTTCTATCACAGCATGCTGCAATCCTCCTGCCCCTCTCCTCCCCAACCTTAATCTGAAGGTGAGCACATCTCGCTGATCAATATTGTGATTTCATTTTGTGCTTTAAACAAATTACGGGCAACCCAACAGACATGAGTGTGACATTTATTCTCGTCTTAGATGGGCTTTCAACCCGCTGCTCTTCCGTCTCAGATCTAAGCATCTCCAGAAAACCTTTGCTTTATAGGATTAGTCTACAGTGTATATGCGTTCTCGCTTGCTCTCATGTACACGCCTACGATCAGCCATGGCTAATTCGAGCTGATACGATGCTGACTCATGATGACCCTCCAAACTGGCCTAAAGGTGTAAAACAAGATTCAGTCTAATTTAATATAACAGCAATATGCTAGTTTGTGCTGTTATTGGTTACGGCAAGCAGCCTTGTCTGACCTTAGCGTCCTCTTTCCCACCACACCAGCTGATTCATGTCTTTCGAGTTCGGATATGACTCTAATGGAGCAGGCAGTGCAGAAAAAAGACCCGCTCTCATGGAGGAGCTAATTGGGAGTGCTCGCATATTGAGGTTTAAATTGAACTAGCAGTTGGTGGAAAGAGCCTGAGGGCAAGAAGGGGAGAAAAAAGAGAGAATTGCGCTCAGGAAACAGCCCCAAACCCCAGTGAGCTACAATCAAGAAATCAAGATGGTGTTTTTTTTTTTTGTTTTTTTTTGTGTCTAAATTGAGAGCTATTGCGCAATGAGGAGCATTAATGTATTCTAAACTGAACATTTCTCCGTGTTCTGAGTCCTCAGGATGCAGAATTGCAAACCGAGTAAAATATAAGCGCACATGACAAGAGTTGAGTTAAATGATTGATCCTCACAGGGCTGTGAATAAACACACACAGAGCTGAATCGTCCCATCATTGTCGTTGTTCGCTTTTCATCTCGCCTTTAGTAAAAACTGTGATGGCATGCAGAACAGAGCTCGGCATGCACATTAAAGTGACACTAGCAAACACTTGCTGGTGACTATAATGATGTCACAGCTCTCACTGTAGTGTGTGTTGTGTGTCTGGACCATGATGTGTAATACAGAGTGGCGTATGTCTTCCAGCTATGTGTGTGTGTGTGTGTGACTGGGCCCTGCTGTGACCAACGGGCTGTGTCCCTCATCCTCCGGCTGTGTTCTCCTAACCCCCATGTCCCTGCATGTCCTCATACAGAGACCCTGGAGCTACACACACACCAGAAGCATGGAGTGTGTCCCAGTCCAGCACTTCACAAGCTTCTCTGAGTTTCTCTCCTTCTCTCACTATCTTAGTTCTCACTATCTATTTCAATATCTGTAAATATCACTGTTTTTCATCTTCATCTCTCCATACATCTCCCTTATTTCCATTTTTTTCTCACTGCCAATATTTCTCTGTATCTCTGCATGTCTTTTATCAGTATCAATTTTTTCCCTGCAAAATTTCCCATTCCATAATTCTTTTTTATCACATTTCCCTTTATTTATTCATATCTGATTGATCTTTTTTATCAGCTCCTCTCATACCCTTTAAAAACGACTGGTACCGCACTGTAATATTTCCATAATGACACACGATTAGATTTCATTTATATATTTCACATCAATATTACTGCTAAAAAATAGCGGGCTGGAAAAAAACAGACAACAATTTTTGTTTTATCGTGCACTTTTGTGGATGGATGCTGCTGCAGGACATTATATGGCTTTTCACACATAAAACTGTTAACCCTGGATCATTTAAAACATTGTAAATAGAAACCTTCATAGTACATTAATAAATAGGTGTACATGTACATTCCTAAATCTTATCTTATTGTTCTTATTTACATATTTTAATTGTCCACAGCTTTTTTAATTGATTGGAAAAATATATAATTTTTTATTTAAGTGATAGAAATCGGGGTGGGGGGGCACGGTGGCTTAGTGGTTAGCACGTTTGCCTCACACCTCCAGGGTTGGGGGTTTGATTCCCGCTTCCACCTTGTGTGTGTGGAGTTTGCATGTTCTCCCCGTGCCTCAGGGGTTTCCTCTGGGTATTCCGGTTTCCTCCCCCGGTCCAAAGACATGCATGGTAGGTTGATTGGCATCTCTGTAAAATTGTCCGTAGTGTGTGATTGCGTGAGTGAATGAGAGTGTGTGTGTGCCCTGCGATGGGTTGGCACTCCGTCCAGTGTGTATCCTGCCTTGATGCCAGATGACGCCTGAGATAGGCACAGGCTCCCCGTGACCCGAGGTAGTTCGGATAAGCGGTAGAAAATGAGAGAGAGAGAGAGAGGGTGAGTGATAAAAATCTTTAAGAATAGGGTCTAAAAAAACATAATTCTGCATCAGAGCAGGAGTTGTTTTCACTGCTTTCTAATATTTTTTAGCCTCTTAATTTAGTCGTGTAGTTGACCAGCTGTTCATCAATATCCAACTTCCGCTAGGGTTTTTTTTTTTTTGCAGTTTCTGAAATACTTATTTCTGACTACCATCCAGTTTGTCCTGAAAATACATTTCTGACCACCCCTGTCTCATCTCTGCTCCAACTTACAAATTTATTTCATCATTTGACATCCAATTTTTTTCCCTTTAGACTAAAGCAACTGCTGTTGGCACAATACTCAAGGTTTCTGTGACTGTACAAAGGATGTGACACGAGGCACACGCTGTTCAACACCTCATCGTTTCACACTTTACCTGTTTAGCATTGCAATGTGGGGTTAACACTGTAAACACGTGACTAATCCTGCCTCCGAGCAGGGTTTCATAACCCCGGGGGAAAAAAAACGGTACTAACGTTTCTCTAGTCGGGGTTAAAAGCAAGCTTTAGAATGACGATAAGTGCTTATGTTTGCTTATCCCTTCTTATTTTTCATCTTCAAGCTTTTTTAGCATGAGATGTTTTCTTTTCTATAAAAAGATATCAGTCGAAATGAGTTTGTCAGTATAAACTGATGAATTCCATCAACAAGTTATCAGACACTAAGTGCTGTGTCTCGTTTGGTATATAGATCATTGTCTGCCATCTTTGTTAATGGTGAAAAGAGTGATGATGCAGAACATTATTGTAAGGGCACGTCACACTACAGCCTTTCAGAAGGTCTTATTTAGAAGACTGTAGCCATTTATTTATCGGCTCTAGTAGCGGAAAAAACAGTAATTCTAGTGTTTATGTGGTGATGACTGACGGGAAACTGGTCGGTTCTGTAATTATCTGTCTGCAACTGAAGTACAAAATACAAAGCCATAATCACTATGTAAATGGGTTGATTAGCTTTGACAGACATTCTAATGATTCAATTCTTTATATTACTGTATGTCCTGTCAACTGTCTGATTTCCATTTAATAGCTAAAACTGAGTCATTAATTTGTTTCTTTTTATTTGTTACAAATAAATGACTCAGTTGTACTAGTTGGGCGAAGTAGCTAATTTATCTGCACCACCAGCTCTCTTCCATCATACAACAGCTGCCAAACAAGGTGGCTGAAGGCTACCACATGCTTGCGCCGAGATACATGAAACCAGTCAACCGCAGCCTCTTGAACTGCTGCTCATGCTGTGTCACAGGGCAGCCTAACACTCTCACAGGAAAGTGCTGTCCTTATATTCAGCATGCATGAGCTCACAGATGCCCACCATTGACTAGGCCTGTCTTTGTAACACAATGGATTCTCAGTAGTAAATAATATCAGCACAATTTTGGATCAGTGTTTGAAATTCCCCTGTGCCAGCAAATTTCAAATGTCACACCCCCTGTTTCACAAACTCACTTTCACCAGCACAGACGACTTCATTTCTGACCAGGATATTGAAAATAGCAGATGAGTGCAAGTTAGCAATAAAAGTTGCCAGTGTTATACCAAAAGATTTCGCTTGCCACTGCACAAACACAGAGCCAATTGTGTCTCTCAGTATTTCCATTGATATCACTTTTCCTTTGCATTCATTTTTCCCTTTTTACCATCCTGCAGTTCTGTGACTCTTCTTCCCTCTTTGCTTAACTTCCTCAGCTACTCTTACTTTATTCCTTATTTCCCTACAGTACATTGTTCCTCTGTTTGTCTTCTTCTTTAAATTTAAAGAGTCTTTAGGAGCACCAGTAGCTGTAGTCACAGTAGTTACCCCAGTGAAAATCATAGTTATGTTTAATGTAAAAAGCGAAACCATGATCAAGATTGTTTTTTTAACTGTAATGTGATATGCACTAAATTGGGAGGGTAGAAAAAAAAAGTAGAAATGTAAAAAAAAAAAAAAAAAAAAATAGTTGCATATGTGTGCACACCCTGTTATAATAAGTGCTCAGAATGAATCATATTCAACCTTGTTGCAGGTTAAAGATGGAATGTGTAGAAGTGTAAAGGCACAAGTTTTAGTGGTGGCTCAAGTGGTTAAGGCTTTGGGTTGTTGATCAGAAGATCAGAGTTCAAGCTCCGGCACTGTAAAGCTGCTGCTTTTGGGCCCTTTATCAAGGCCCTTAACCCTCACTGCTCCAGTAGCACTCTGTCATGTCTGACCCTGTGCTCTGACCCAAACATCCATAGTTGAAATATGAAATGAATGACTTTCGCTGTGCTGTAATGTATATGTGGCAACATAAAGGCTTCTATATCCATTCTAGCTGTTTACTGTGAGCCAATATTCATACAGAACAATTTTTCTAACCTTGCATTTCTGAGTCGCTTCTTCTACGACTGACCAATATGTGTGTACATGTTAGTGATGACTTCTCTATTCATACAAAACTCCTACTGCACATTTCCTTATATGCTTATACTAAACACACTTTTAGCATTCACTGCTGTGCTATGAAGACAGACATCTATAAGTATCGACAAAGTCATATGACAGGCACCGGTAAAATGGCTGAGAAATGTGTAAAGGACATTAGACACTGGAGGATCAGTAACTTCCTCCTACTTAATTCTGATGTCAGAAGTACTTCTACTAAAGCCACAGGCTGATAGAAATATGCTCACTGATTATATAGTAACTCTCAATGGACTTTAAATTACATCATTTGGAGTAGTCAAACATTTGGTATGAATATTAAGGCAAGTCTCTGTAGATAAGGATAGATTTCCAAGATAGAGTTTTTTTTAATCTAGGAAAATAACAAAGGTAAGAAATATAGTGCCATTAAATGGTGTTGAAAAACTAGTTCATCTTTTCACCACTAGGTTGAAACAGTCATTATACAATCAAAACATACCAAATAATATGAGCTCTCTCTCTCTCTCTCTCTCTCTCTCTCTCTCTCTCTCTCTCTCTCTCTCTCTCTCTCTCTGTCTATATGTGTGTTGATGTGCACTCTTGATGTGATGCAGGTGCCAGATCCTGACATACTTCTGCTGCTGTGACTCCTCTAACCCTCAGGACCTGCCTGATTCATCTTGATGCTCCACTTCCGTTTAAAGCTTTCTGCACGTGCGGCTCCCTTTCTACTCTGGTGGCTTGTTCCATATGGATACCCTAAAGATTTGCACTTGCCAAAAACTGTATGCACAAGTATTTGCCTTGCTTCAGTGTATAATCTCAGATGGATCCTGTAGATCTGCACCAAAGAACTGCTGCTATATTCCAAAGCACTGTCTTGTGCTAATCCTAGGACATGTATTCACAATCTGCTCATACTAAACATCCTTCCAAAATGCTTAGTACAGTCTGCTTGTATATTAGTATAATATTGTAGAAGAGTACTAACGTAAAAAACTAATGCCAACAGTCCGGAAAGTGACCCTAGGTGCCTCTAAAGGTTGCTTATTTTTTGTCTTTTGCTAATTAGCTATTAGGTCTGCAGTCAGATTTCTATAAAGCTGTGTTGTGACAATTCGATTGATTTTTCCATTTTGTCATTTGTTATTCACCCAGGCATGCATATAGGTTTTATATTTTATTGTGTATTTTTTGTTAATTTTTCACACTATTAACAAAAGTGCACCTCAGCCTCAACCTGTCATGCAGCAAGGACACATTTATTTCTCTTGAGACCTTCAGGGCTTTTGCTGTCTGCCCTTTTCAACAGTTAGGCTCTAGGCACTATGTCTGTACTTGATTATGATCTTTCTGTACTTTATATCGCTGACAGTAAGGAGAGACTCTCTAGTCTTTTTTGTGTCTTGTCCCTATAAAAAGCACTCTAATTTACTTTCCTTTTAGTTTTATGGTTTTTACACAGACATGCTGTCACCGTGTGCGTTAAACTGTGATCTCAAAGGCATGCATAGAGTATAGCTGCTTCTGATCATGTGCATTCCATAGCTTTGTTCCACAACTGGTTTATCGATCTGCTGTTCATTCTGTGAATGAATAGAGGCCACTCTGCTGCTTTGTGTTCCTCCGACAAGCCAGAAAATGACCCAAATCCCTCTTTATGACTAACTCACTCAGCTAACAGTGATGCTAATGGAGTTAGGCTACCATGAAGTCTGCAGGCCAGCACACTGAAACGTCCTTTGATGGATTATAAAGTGCTGGATATAAATGTCAGTTTATCTTATACCACAGGAGAGTGAAACCTGCAGTGTGTGTACTGTTTTATGCTACGGGTCCATAAGTAGAGGATAAACAACTCTTGTTGTAATCATAATCTATAAAGAATGGCTCAGATCAGCACATACTCTCTCTGGGGTAAATGAATCAATTCCACAGTCAGTTCTCAAAGTTGATGCGACGGAGGCCAGTTAAAATGGGCAAGTGTAAGGACTTCAACATGGGTCAAATTGTGTAGGTTAAAAGACTGGTCATGTCTAAAACAGCAGGTCTTGTGGGGTCTTCCTTGTATGCCGTGGTTTGTACCTACCAAATCTGGTCCAGGGAAGAAGAAACGTCGAACTGGCAACAGGTGATGTTCGCCCAAGTCTTATTAATGCATGTGGTTAGGCAAAGGCTACTTCATATGGTCCAGTCCCATACAAGAACTACTGTAAAACAAATTTCTGAAAAAGTTCATGCAGACTATGATAAAGAACGTCAGAACAAATAATGCATCACAGCTTCCTGTGTATGAATGCCTATGCTGACGCCAGTGCATGCTGAAAATGTGTACAATGTGCATGTGAGCATCCAAACTGAACCAGTCTGATGAATCATGTTTTCTTTTACATCATGTGGAAGGCTGGCTGCATGTGAGTCACTTACCTGGGGGAAAAAAAGATGCCACCATGATGCACTATGGGGAGATAATAAACCGGTGGATGCAGTGTAATGATCTAAGCAATATTCTGCTGAGAAAACCTGGGTCCTGGCATTCATGTAGATGTTACTTTAACATTACAACATACCTAAACATGGTTACAGACCAAATACACATTTCATAAGAATTCTTTAGTGATCATGCTGTTTTTTTAGTAGGATAATTGCAAAACTGGTTCAGGAATGGCTTGAGGAACATGAGAAAGAGCTTAAGGTGTTGGTCTGACCTTCAAATTCCTCAGATGGTTTACAATATTCTGTAACTTTTGTTGATGTGATCTGTTTTAGTACAGTGTAGGTAATTGTGAAGACGCCTCTGGGTTTTATCAGGGTAGCAAGCTTGAGATATACAGCATGTCCTTTCTTTTTTCATTCTAGCTAGCAAAACATATTAACATCAAAGCCTTTGGATCAGCCTAAAAGCATGTCCATTTGCATCTGGCATTTTGAATGTGTCTCCAGTGGCCAGTTGCGACTGGATTTCATACATCATATCCACTGGAGGAAGGCTGTCACACACATTTTTGCAGTCTTCCACTGCATTTGTTTTCTGGCAGAAATGTACACAAGTCCTTTGTCATGTACTTGTGCATGGTTGCTTTAAACAAGTACAAACATCTTTTTGGTAAGTTTGAACACAATTGATTTGGTTAAGCTGAAATACTGAAGTCAGGATATGGCAGTTTTCAAACCTTTTGCGACAATATTGCAAAAATATTACTCTCGTTATTTAAATGTGAGAAAATTTTTTATTTTGGATAATTACAATATTATGTTCCTTTTTACCAACAGAACACATTAAATCTAACTTTGATGTTATTTATATGTCTACTTTTGTGCTTGCTGAGGCTTGGATTAAACTCAGTCATTTCAAATGACCAGTCAAACAGAGTAATAACTAAGAACTGAATGATACATGCAAATAATATAATATATTTGGATGGGCTGTAATTTTCACCACTGTGGCAAAATTAATCTTCTCCTCTCTCTCTCTCTCTCTCTCTCTCTCTCTCTCTCTCTCTCTCTCTCTCTCTCTCTTTCTCTCTCTCGCTCTCTCTCTCTCTCTCTCTCACTGTCTCTCTTTCTCCCCCCCCCCCCAGTCCATATCCTCCACCCAGAATCATCGATTGCCATCTGATGGCTCTATCTTCCAGTGAGACTGTAATCCATAGAACGATTGCTTTCTCCACTTGGCCGCCTTTCTCTGCTTTCTCTTTGTTTACACAGTCCTTTTATTCTCCAGATTTATTTTTTTTTTTTATTGTTTGCTTGTTTACTTAACAACCCCTTCTCGGGATTTTGATACTTTTTGCTCTTTTGTGCTTACAGATACTGGCAATGCACAGCTTTGCTAACACTCTTCTAGTAGGTCAGATATATACGTTAGCGCCACTGAGAAAGGTTTAATATGTGGTAACTCTGGGGAACAGTATCGAATTTATTTATTTCTTTGATTGTTTAATTTTGGAACCACTGCCTTGTCTGTGTCGCTGTCTTAAATATATAGATCTTTGTCTGTCTGTTACCAATGCAGCATAAAATAAGCACCATGAAGTAATGCATCTATTACCTTTGCTGACAGCCAGTTTTTCTTGGAATAATAATTCCCAGCCTGTGTTTTCTTAAGTGAGTGACGTGTTTGTCAGTCACTGTGACATCTTCATGACAATAACTCAAATTGATATGACCCAGCCTTCATGAAAAACAAAAAATCCCGGATCTGTATACACGATGACAGTTGTTAAACGAAGGCTGATTGAGGTTCACAATGTTCCATAAACTTTCCCTTCACCCAGGGACATTGTCTCATATAAACACTGGAATGGACTTCAAACTGCTGGACGCTCCGGCCTCTAAATCACAGTTTAATAAAGCGCCACAGTGAGACACTCTATGCGCAGGCTCGTGTGTTTGTGGGAGTGTGTGTTTGGATATAATGATTTGCTGTACTGTATTTGGCAGCATCTAGAGTATTCCTGAGTGCCCTATCAAAAGAACTGCCAAGTCACTTAATTCCCTTTGGTGATGTATACAGATACATAACAAAAAAATATGAAATGTTTGTTTCGCCGCAAGAAAAAAACACGATTTTTTTTAGGACCCGACTCCCACAAATGTTTGTAGCAGTTGACTAGAGCTAGAAAAGAATAAAGAATGTGATGTATGAGTGGACTGAGAATGAAGGATATTTTTATATCACCAATGACAAGAATTTAGACTTCCATTATATATGGCTTGTTAATTTGCTACAGTTATAGAGATTATTTCATGATAATCTGTCATTTTAGTGCTGAAACTGGTGGTGGACTACAATGTCCATGATCCCCAGTATACCACATGACCTCATTGATCACACATACTTGTCTCTGATTGCACCTAATGAGCATTGCATTTAAGCCCTGGTTTTTGTCCTTTCCTTTGATTAGCGTCATTGTGTGTTGTTTAGTTCATGGTCCGTGTTTGTTTCATACTCCTTGTTCTTGTATTGTATATTGACCTGTAAATACAACTTGTAACTGACTCCAGATTCTCTGACAGATCACAGACTATTCCTGTGACTTACTTGAATCAGGATGATTAAGCATTTTTAGCATGATTTGCTGAGTTATGTTTAATTTACTTAGCCGTTATTTGAACTCTCTGTCTCCGCGCACTGTTTATAGAGTCTGTAGATATTTTCTCTCCCTTAGCCTGCATTGCTGCAGTGTTAATTGCTGCTGTATGAGCTCCTTATGCTAAAATTCCCGTTTTCAATGTTTTATAGTAGGAAAATGCTGTAATAGTGCTACCTCCTCTTGATATTTTTGCAGTGCACAGTTTGCAGCCTTCTTTTGCTTTAATTGCTTTCATTAATAAAGAAATAAATCTTGATCCCTGTCATTTTGAATTCTGATTCAATAGTGAGGCGACGTCAATGGGTACAAATTAGCAAATATGAGTAAATTAGCATGGTGTCAAATGGGTACTAGTGAATACCAGTATCGGTATTGATGTTAAACAGAACACATATAAAGGGTATGGAAGCAGAGCAGTAGGTCCCCATATTCACTACTTATTGTGTTCTCAGCTTATGAAATGTAGGCACACACACACGCAAACAGTCACGCTTAGTGTAATTAACACCCTTTGAGTAATAGGCTGAATCACTCCGGAGGTGTTGTGCCAAATAAGCACTCAGATGAGTTTTAGCTCCTCCAGGAGCGTCTGCTTCTAAACTCGTGCCAACCAACCAACACATACACACACTTGGGAAAATCTACAACATATATATTGATAATTAGTGTGATATCTAGTTTACCTCATATTTTCACCTGTGAAAAAAAAGGATACATTAATATGTAGATTTTTTTTTCTGTCTCTAGCTACTGTTTGGGGTTAAAGGGGTTGGGTGGATTAGTGCCACGAATGCGACTGCATTGGATATTGAGTAAAATCAATATGTCCAATATATCCTTTGTTGCTTGGGTGTGAGCACAGGGTGCAGCAAAGAGAGAGAGAGAGAGAGAGAGAGAGAGAGAGAGAGAGAGAGAGAGAGAGAGAGAGAGAGAGAGAGAGAGAGAGAGAGATGCACACTGTTTCACTGCACAAATACAGTATGTGTATGGTTTTGTGGGCCCATTTAAACTGCATTTCAGATATCACAAAAAGCTTTTACATATGTTTTTACCTAAACACAAAAAATGCTCTCAAATCCACATGCTATACATCTCCACAAATTCTCTGACATCCAAACAAAATGCTTTCACACCCACATAAGTTTGCTCTCACACCACCACAAAATGCTTTCATTAACAAAAAAAAATGCTCTCATAACCAATTAATGTGTTCTGACATGCACAAAAATATGCTCTCACTTGCACACTAAAAGCTTTCACATTCAGAACTCTCACTTAAACGTCTTTTTTAATTTACCCTCAAACAAAATGCACTAAAGGCTCAAAACTGTTCACAACTTTTCTCTTTTAAATTATTTTTACCATGAAGAAATCCTGAGTCCCACATTTTATACACTGTCTCATGCACACTGATCTTTTCTTTTTTCTTTTTTGATGTTTTCTCGACTGAGTGTCCTACAGGGAAAGACTGGCAGTCATGTCCTTGTGAGTGTGAGGCCTTGCCAGGCCCTCATGCAGACATTCTGCCCTCTCAGCTGTCTGTTTATGCTTGACATCACTGGCAAGAACAAGATTCTTCTTAAAAAAAAAATGATTCTTGTCAGAATAAAAACAAGTATGTGTATTTTTAGTAAACTATATAGATATACATATAATATATACACCACAACTTTCAATGCAAAGCATTTATATCTGTCTTCTGCTGTTTCTTTTCCTGCTAGGCCAGCTAGCCATAAAGGCAGGTTGGTTACCATGCCAACAGGGAACTAGTCAAGGGCATGGTGCCTCGTGGTACAGTAGATTCAATTATGCAGTGGTCAGCCTTTTAATTCTATTAATCTTTGTTGGAACGAGTGTGTGTGTGTGTGTGTGTGTATGTGTGTGTGTGTGTGTGTGTTTGTATGGATGGCAATTATTTTGCAGATTATTACAGTGCTCTTGAGGACTCTTGAAAACTGCACTGATACACATTTTCTCTATCAAATCCAAATTGCGTAAAATCATTGGAACAAAATTGAAACTGCTCGATATGGAGGAAAATATGCTGAGACTGGAACTGTTTTGACTCTTTCAAATTCATTCCACATTTCAGTCTATTTGTCTTTTCATTCTTTACTTTGATGGAATAATTAAGTTAGATGCAGGTGACAAACAATAAGCCATGAAAGCAAACCAGGATGTCATGGCAGCATTTGGGTGTTAACTATGTCTTTAATGGAACATAATGGCTGTACTATTTAATATTTCTCGTAAGGGAGTTGGCACAAATGGATTCAGGAATCTCTCTCGCTCTCTCTCTCTCTCTCTTAAAAAAAAAAAAAGATAAGTTTTGTATGACAGCTTTCATCCGAACTACCATCATGGACGTTCCACATTACCACAATCCTGTCCTCTGCTTTGCTTGACGATGCATGCTTCATAAACCTTTGCGTATCAGACAGATACAAATTTCTTTTTTTTTCCTCCAATATATGACTTCTTGATATCAATTACAGCTTGTAATGTGGCCAATTCCATATTTGTCATAGTCTCAGGTGGTCATAAAAATGTACACAAACCAAATAATAAGCCAAAAAGTGTAAGGGCAGAGGTTTTCTTATTACTACATGTGTATAAACAAACTATACACTATGTCATATACAATTGAGATACTATGAGATTGAATGAGCAGATTTTATTGGTCAGAGAAAATAAATCATATTTTACAAAAATGTGTGTATAAACCTGACAGACGTGTTGTCAAACTTTGGAAAACACAATAATGAAAAATGATGTTTTGATCAAAAGTTGTATTATCAAAAGGAAAATAATCTACCAGTAATATATTGTTCCATCTCTAATTTCAGGAAATGTAAATATTTTTTACCAGTTGAGGAGCTGGTGTATAGTTATATATCACTGTGAAACATATATACTCTTAATCCAGGCAACCAGAAATGGACAGATTGGGCTCAAGTTTTCATTCCAACCAAGCATAAGCCACACCGCATAGTATCTTAAAAGTCAAGATCAACCCAAGGTGGATTCAGATGAGGCTTCTGCTTGATTGGAATTAAACCTGCTCTTTGTGGATAAGATTGTAAACCCTATGCCTAATCAATTCTGATATGTAATCAGATACTGACTGTCATAATGTCTGTGATGCTCCTGCAGTGTTACATTGTCGTTAAAACAGATTAGAATGTATTACCTAAAAAAGTAGACTAGAGAATATGTGCTTTTTAAACATCCCAATCCAAGTCCTATCTTATTATAATAAGCTCCACTCTTGTGGGAAGGCTTTTCACTAGATATTGGTGAGTGGTTGTGTGCTCAATCAACCCCAAGAGCCTTAGTGAGATCAAGCACTGATTTCACGCGAGGAGGTCTGGGGTCACGTTAATCCCAATGGTGTCCGCAGTGGTTGGGTCAGGATGCTGTACAAGACACTCGGGTTTTTAAACTCCAAACTTAACAAACCATATCTTCATGGAGCTTGCTTTGTGCTCAGAGGTATTGGGATGCTGGAACATGTTTGTGCCTCTAAACTCCACAGAATGGAAATCTTAAATTTACAGCATACAAAGGCATTCTGTAAGATTGTGTGTTTCCATCTTTGTAGCAACAGTTTGGGGAAAAAACACATAGATGTGATTGTCAGGTGTCTACAACCTTTGACTTTATAGTGAAGTATATACTGTAATTATACTAGCCTATAGTGTATATATATAGCATATAACTATACTAGCCTATATTTAACAATGTGAAGGGTTTTTTCTTTGGCTGCTATGCTGGTAGGTTTGAAAATACTGTACCTCTGAGATGAAGAAGAAGCAGAAGAGGAAGAAGCAGCAGCGGAAGAAGCAGGATATCAGAAATGACCCAGTGGCAATGACTTTCCAATGAAGTATTATCAGCTTTAAGTGAAAAGTCAAGCTTCACAGAATTCGAGTTTAAATCATCCAGGTAGAGATAGAAAAGTTTCATGTTCAACTCAAAAACAGCTTTTCTGTTTTCCACAATTGGGGTGCCTTTATTTATATATATATATATATATATATATATATATATATATATATATATATATATATATATATAAAAGAAAAAAAGAGAAAAAAAATATGTAAAAACAAGAGACATACGATAAAATCGTAATAAAAACAAAGAACAATTAAAGAAAATAAATGTGATTTCAATAAAAACAGTTTAAAATATTTTAAAAAGAATAAAACAGGAGTAAAAGTAATTTGGATAAAAAGTGCAGTCAGTGTGAAGCAGCACAGTGCTCATTTAGTAAATGCAAACAGATGTTAAACAGATGTGTTTTTAATCTTGATTTAAAAGTGTCTACTGTTGAATCTACAATAAATGTGTTTCAAAAATCCTTAAAATATATCTCATGAATTAATAGATTTTTTTCAAAATGAGGTTACGTTACCTAGCATGCAGGCAAACGGCAGAAAGTTAAGAACATTATCATTTCTTTAATTAATAATTCAGTTTCAGTCAGTGAATATTAATTTTCATTAACTTTTATATTCACTTTCAGTCAATGAAAGTGAATATAAAAGTTAATGAAAACTAATGAAAGGGAAGTTTCCAGCATGGGATGTTAAATTAATTAACACATTAATCCAAAATAAGACAATTTTGGGAGTAGTTTAATGATTATGTTTTAAAGTAAAATGTCAATTTAATGGACTATAGGTTTTATTAATGTTTTATGTCATGCACAAAGGTGATTGTGCAGAAACCTTTTCCTATATTTAAAATGTATGTTGCATTTGCATATATCAGTGGGACAAAATTGGATGAAAATGGAAGAATTACCCTTCTACATTCACAGTTCTACAGTATGTTGAATGTTGTATCAGTATATCAGTGTTGTGGAGTTGTGCATGCTGTCATTCTCTAAACGCTCTGGTGTGCATGATTTGGCAACTCCACTAGTAAAGTAATGGGCTGAACAGAATGTTATTTCATTGAATTCATCACAGTCATAATTAGAGTAGAATGTTTATGATGAGAGTTAAGTGTTCTACTACATTTGGACTTAATTAGCACCCTGGTGTAATTTATTGTCAATTACTACATGAGAATAGAGTCATGATTGTGCCTTGGGCTATAAAGAGTAGAGTATTGATGTTTTATAACAACTAATAAATGAAGCCTTTGGTGCTTTCAGAGGACTTTTCCATTAGCCAGCTGAGCAACAAGCATATTTTGAAGGACCGCAAGGATTTTTGTAAGCTGATGATTATGACTAGCTTATGAGCCATTTTCAATTCACGTGGGCCTTCCTTTTGGAATTGTGTTCTGAAATGGAGCCAGACCTGTAGAGATCAACATGGAGAAATTATGCAATTCCCCACAGGCCTACCTTTACAGGGTATTCTGCAGCAAGTACTTTTCAGTGGAAATTGGCCTGTCTCGTCTCATAGTCATCCTAAGATTGTACAGAATGGAATAATTAGATATTATGCTAATATGTCACATTTCCTTATGCTTGGGATGAACAGGACAAAATGAAAATGCAGTTTGTGGTGATCAACAGTTTTCCGAATATAATCTAAGCTCATATTCAAATAGAAAATGCTGCACCTATACCGTATAATACAAGCATAGATAAACTATTTGTATTTTATTATTTGCATTATCGCTCCGCTAAGTGCCACTGTTATGGAAACCTAAATGTCCCTCGGTTTTATGAAATGAAAGAGCTTAATGTAGCCTGTTAATATTTTTAAAATGTACCACTCACTTAACCTATTACATAAGTTCTATTTATGGAAACTCTGCTGCAATAACAGTCCTTTCTGGATTCTTATTTTCTGTTTTAGGGACTCCGATATTTAGATCTACGTGCTTATTGAGTGATAGCAGGTTAGCTTTACCTATTCACTTTACTGCAGATTACCTCTGTCAATTCACTTCATCACAGGTTCATCACTCTGCCCAATCACAACAACAGTGTAACCATTTACAGAATTTGGCAGATGGCATTATCAATACTTACATTTTAATACAACTGAGCAAGGAACTTGTTCAAATGCCCAGCAGCAGACATGTGGTGGAGCTGGGATTCAAACTCACAACCTTTTGATCAGTGGTCCAACACCTTAACCACTTCCAAGTTACCGCATCCTTATATACACAACCCTATATATGCATCCCTAAAAGCTTCCATATCCCTGAGTACAGCTATCGTAGAAATAAATTATGTTTATGTGTCTTCACTTACAATTTTGCTAATTCAAGTAGTTTCCCACAAAACAAGCAAAATCATTTTAAAAAATTCTGCAAAATCCTAGAAGTACTGTTAAATATTCCTACAGTGTAAAGTTCCACGTTTTGCTTTTCTTTATTGCTTTCACCGTTGTTTCAACCAATACACTAAGGTCCTGTTTGATATGCATTGGAGATGAATAAACAAGAGTAGGCATGTCAAAGAGACCAATCTTACTCTACTTGGGATTTTTGACAAGAGTCGTTCATAAGATTTTCGGTTCATTTCGGTAACATTTTCGGTTCTGTAAATACAATCTTTCAGGATATAAACTACACATAGTTTTATCCATAATGCCCCGAGAGTTTCATAGTTCTTATTTGCCTGGCATACAATGTGGGTCAAAGCAAATTGTTCTACAAAGGTGTTGTTGCTTTCTACATTTCCCCATGCAGCACAATTATACAGTGCTTTATAAAGGAGTAATGCTAGGAGTTTTTCTCAGCAGTGAACCACGTCTGTTTATAATGAGTCCAAGTTCAATTCAAGAATACCTGTGTTTATGTTTGGTGGAAGTGACACACAGAAAAATCTCTCCATATTCATTCATTCATTCATCTTCTACCGCTTATCCGAACTACCTCGGGTCACGGGGATCTCAGGCGTCATCGGGCATCAAGGCAGGATACAATCAACCTGCCATGCATGTCTTTGGACCGGGGGAGGAAACCGGAGTACCCGGAGAAAACCCCCGAGACAAGGGGAGAACATGCAAACTCCACACACACAAGGCGGAGGCGGGAATCAAACCCCCAACCCTGGAGGTGTGAGGCGAACGTGCTGACCACTAAGCCACCGTGCCCCACCTTCTCTCCATATTAAAACCTGTAATTTACATGTAGTCAGTGGAGTCCAGTGGGGCCAGAGAAACACTGTAGGGGTTGAAAAAATGTCGTGAAGGAATACAGAAATAGGGACAGTATGTTATCCTTGTTTTGATTTAGCTTTTATTTATTTATTTATTTTTTTTTTTTTACTACTGTTTATTTACACTGACGCTATATTTCCAATGGAACATCTATTATGTGTGCAAATTGCCCCCCCAAAAACTGCACCAATTGTACAAAAAAATTGTATTCAGGACATTCTTCCTGAAACCCATCCCACCCTTCAAACCTACTATTGAAGCTTTGATGCTCATGGTATTGGTACTGTACATAGCATACCATAATAATGACAGCATGGTGGGCAGCCATTAAGTCTATTCTGTCCAGGTTCAAACTGCTCTAGTAGAGTTCAGCAATCATAGACCAAGATAAAAGTTGTAAGTTCAGCTAATTCTATATAATTGGTGAACTCATCCATCACTTTTCTGCAGTAGTTTTCCCTACCCAGCTGAAATAAATGCTACTGCTCTTTCATGCTGGATGTAAGTGCACATGTGTGAAGTCAGCAATATAACAGAATCTATTTTCATTAAGGAACTCATGCTTTGGTGGATCACTTGGGGTTACAGAAAAAATAACTGATATTCTAGCAGGTTTCGGGGCAATCTGCAAGCCTACTGAGACATGTTCGATGGTACAGAGAACAGACAGTGACCAAGCAGTAGATATATAATCATCAGAAGACAAGTTTGATTGACTGCGGTACTGATTTTACATCATACAAAAAAAATGGGATATACAGTAAGCAGCATCAGATTTCCACCTTAAAGAGTTAATGTTTGTTGTTCATGGTTCTCCAATTTCATTCCTTATCCCAAAATCTTGCTGGTAGGTGAACTAAATTATCCCTAGGTGTGAATGTATAGGTATATATACTTATATACTTACACATAAACTTCAATCTTTATGTTTCTATCAGACATTCCATGTCATTTGTTTCTAGTTCTACATATAGTATACATATTGTGTTCTTATACGTTAGTAAAAGCCAGTGGAAGATGTTGTGTGCCTTGTCTGGGGAGAAGGAGCTTCACATTTTATAATTAATTCCATTTAATTCCAACATTTACGCACAATTAGTCAGTTCTTTTCTTCCCAGTGCCATGATTTAATGCATGGTCATTAAAACAGACAAACAAGTTAGCCCGCTAATAAGTGTTGTGAAACAAATTCAACCTAGACAAATTCTAGAAATTCATTAATCTGTTTATCTTGGGACTAGTGTATAAAAGGGCAATTGGTTATGATATTTACTTTATGTTTTCTTGCAGCTGTGAAGGCAGAATAAACGAATGCAGATGAAGTAACATTCAGTAAATCATCATTTCTTTTCAATCGTAGCTTTTAAGGTTTTAATATGAAATTTCTGTCAACATGAAACTTGCAAATTCTTTCAGGATAACTTAGCTGTATAATTTATTTTTTATATTAAATTCTCCAACTTTATGAAAAGAGGAAAAAAATAAACATGTTGAACAGGTTTAAATCATTGAAATACTATGTTAATACATACTGTAGGCATGGTTCGCTTGGAAAATTCCCATTGTTCCTCTAATATCTGACAAATTATATCTGATTTGTCAGATATTAACCTTTTAAAGCTCACATGGTCTGCTATCATAGAGACCGTCCCAAGGTTTCACATTTAGAAACTGTTCAAAAGACACTCAAATGTGCGCAGTCAGGCTGGCATTAACAAAGCAGGTCTAGACGGAGATGAGAATAGAAAAGGACCTAGTTTGAGAGATCTATATATAAGGACCTTGTGCATGGTTTATATCATAAAGAAGCTAAATTACTGGTTCTATACTTAACTGGCTAAGTTATTGTTAAGGAAATTGCTGGTTTAAATGGAATTTGCTAAGAATACCTAAATATCTAAAACAACCTTGTTAGAAACTGATATAAAAAAAAAATAAAATAAACAGATTTCTATCTTTTCTCTTGGTACTGATTATACTCGAAATTATACCATAAAAATAATTATATGTACATAAGGAAAATGTTTACCTTGGAAAACATGACAGCTGTAAGAAACACTACAATATGTTTCTGAAAGATTCTGTTGTGAAGCATATGTCCATGATGTACTAGAATATAGATTTATATTTAGATTTTTTTTTTATTTTGTATAAAGCAAGATTTAACCCTAAAGCTTGCATTGTACCAAGATTCATAAAAAAAAAACAAAAAAAAAAAAAACAGATGGTTAGCTTGTTGTTTAGATCACACTAGTTCATTATGAGACACTTGATCATTTGAACATTGATGATTGTTTCTTTACAGTATAGGAAACTTTGTTAAATCTACTATTTATGTAGGTTATGCCTAATATAAAGAGATCAGATAAATGATTTGACTGTCAAAGAAAATAGTTGAGAACTATGACGAGTTTTAGAAAATGGTAAAGAATCTGTTTGGAAATCATTCTTTGTGTTTAATACAGAAGTATTTCTAATGTCAAACTATTGTGTTTGTACACGATCTCACTGGAAAACATAATCATCCATAAAGGTCGGCCATGTTCTGATGTTCATGTGCTACCTCACACTATGGATATTGAATATTATCTATCCATACTATGAATATTAGCTATCCATTACTTTCCTGAGATTCTTTTTTAAGAAAAAGTAAAGAAAATAACATGGATTTACTTGGTATCTCTCGGGTTGCATTGTTGGTGAGATGATTAAACATCGGCCATTATTAGCACTGTAAATCAATTTCATTATAAAATCCCTAATTTTGACTTATTTCTGTTTGTTCAAATAATTTTGTAATTTTAAAAAAAAAACTATTTGCAATGACACTTTTGTTTTGTTACAAATATGCATTCACCTGTCAAACCATATCAGGATAAACAAAACTCCAAAGCATTTCCTGCAAAAAAGCAAATGAAATATAACATTTTTCACTTTTTATTCACTGAAAAATAACACATAAGAAAATGTTATGTAGTACATACATACTTTGTATCCTACTGCATTCAAAGGCCACATAGAGGGTAAATGCTCTGAAATTGGATTTCAGCAAGAAAAGAACTATTCTGTATATTGACACGTGTATATCTATATATAGTAACACAGTGTGACTAGATGTTAGAAATGCCAAGCTGAGAAAATTCTCACAGTACAATGTGTTTGACTCTGAGGTACACTGCAACTCACTGTTAGTGCTACCTAACCATTATCCAAACCCAGGCATGTGCAGTGAGAAGTGGCAAGTCTTCAGTGTTAAAACATTTGTTAGGAACATGACTGAGAAACATTGTGCATTTAATTACACAGTACATCAAACTATTTAAAAAAAAAATATTTTACTGTATAATCAGGTGGATTCATGTGTGTTTATAATCACAACTGGGCAAGTGCCTATCATTTGCAACTTTACTTAACACACACACACACACACACACACACACACACACACACACACACACACACACACACACATATACTACATTATCAGGAATCAGGAACACCTTCAAAATCTGGGTACGAGCTTCAGTTAATGTAGTACATCAAATATTAAAAGGGAAAAATTTATGATTTCAGTGATTTTTGTTTTTTTGTCCCAAATGGTTTGATTTGAGAAAACTTCAGGGACGTTTTTGGAATTTTTAAGTACAACAGTATTTGGTGTATAGACAGAATGGTGGTTGGGGAAAAAAAAAAATAAAAAAAACATGAAGAGGATGGTCAGACTGCTAACATGTAAACTATGGTAACTCAATCACTTTCTACATCCATGGTGAGCAGAAAAGCATCCCAGAATGCACAACACATCAAACCTTGAAAGGGATGGGATACAACTGCAGAAGAACTGATCAGGTTCCATTTCTATCAGCCAAGAACAGAAATCTGATACTGTCATTGGTAGAAGCTCACAGAAAATGGAAAGCTGATGGTGAAAAAAAAAAGACCCGATGATGTTATATGATTATTATAACTGGTAATTAATCACAGGTAAAGTAAATAAAGTAAATAATTCTTGCAAAATATGTGTAGTGTCTATTTTTCTGAACATCAGTCACCATATTTTTGCACTGTGTAATTGAAGAAAATATAAATTATAATAATATTAATTCTAATTTATAATTAATACAATAATTATGAATATATAATGAATAAATTGTAGTAATATACTACAGTAATATTACTGGTATAGCTGCAGTTAATGATATTAACGAATACAGTTGGTAATGTAAATAATTGTAAAAGAACAGTGGTGGGCTGAAGTCCTGTGTTGTATTTATTTTTCAATGAATTTTCGTTTTCATATCTAAAAAAAAAAAAGCCTTGTAGCTGGTATACTGTGTTGCCGTAGTGATGTTTACTGTATATCTGGCAGTATTTTAAGGAGCTTCATTAGAGGGTCTCAGGTGCTGATGACTTTAAAGGTCAAAAGAAATCCTCAAAAGAATTGTTGATAGCTCACTGGCTCTTTCGTTCTCTCTCTCTATCTTTTTCCTTCACACTCTCTATCTATCTGTCCACTGAAAATCCAGACACTATAAGCCAAAGGTCAGTCCTGAATCACAAACTCTTATCACGACTTGAAAAAAGGTTTTAAAAACAAACCTTAGAAGAAAGATAGAGGAAGATAAGTCTTCATTGTTCAGTGTTCGTTCAATGTCTTTTAAATGAAAGAGATAACTGAATAACCATTATGAACAGACTGCTGCTCAACAGCCATATATATGTTAAATGCTACCATCAAATGTGACAATTACCAATGTGTTACCCATTACCTAAGTCTGGTGGATGGATGGATGGATGGATGGATGGATGAAAAATTAAGTATTAGGTACATAGAGAAATGGATCAAAATTGGAGCAATTGATGAATGAACATTCGAGTGATGGATAAATGGATGGAAATTGAAGGGCTATATGGATGGATGGATGGAAATTAAGTAGTGGGTATGTAGCTAAATGAATCAAAATTGGAGCAATTAATGGATGAAAGTTGGAGGGATGCATGAATGAATGAAAATTGGAGTGATGGCTGGATGGATGAATGGATGGATGGATGGATTTTTCCATTGACTAGAGGAAAAAACAGACCATGACATAAGAATTATCACCTATTTAAGTAGTTTACAACTCTATATTGTCTACAATTTTTTTTTAACAGAAAAATATAAATAGATGTAAAATGTCCGGTCATATTTATATCATAAACCGTATGGTCATACAGAGAATGCAGGTCAAGGTGTCAGCAGACCAAATATATTTTCACAAAATAATTTTCACTATCATGCTGTTTCCCCTGGACCAACGCATGTCCTTACTAAAGACCTCTGGGGATTTATTCTCTCTGGCTGCTTGTAGGACAGCTTGGTTGTCAAGTGTGACCTTTCTGTCTCTTTGTGTCAGCTAGAAAATGCAGTGTAACTCCAGCCACATACATTTTTCCTTTAAAAAAATGTTACATACTGTAAGCTTGCTCATAGAAGACCCTCAGTGGAGCCTACATAACTGTCCTAGTCACAGAATCGCTGTACCTTTCACACCACACAAGCATTATCACTTGAAATCTGTTGGTCTGTGGACATAGTGCTGTACAAACTGCACAAGTGATCACCTAGAGTGATCCCTGATGAAGAAAGCCTGATCTTCAAATCCCATGAATAAGACACAAGATGTATCAGTTATCAGTGGTAGCAGTGATAGCATTGATGTGCAGTGGTAGCTCAAGCTGTGGGTTGTTGATTGGAAGATCAGGGTTCAAGCCTTAGCACTCCCAAGATGCTATAACACAACCCCCAATGCTCCAGGGGTTCTGCATCATGGCTGACCTTGTGCTCTGACCCCAACCTTCCAAGCATGGGATATGTGAAGAAAGAATGTCACTGTGCTGTAATGTATATGTGAAAAGTAAAGACAACTTAACGTTGCCAAGATGGCGTCTGAACAGATGGCTATGGTGGATTGTTTCTAAAAAAAAAAAAGGTCAACATAAAATAAGATACAGATTGTGGATTGGTTGGAAAGATGCAAGCAGCAAGAACGGTCTGTTCTGTAAAGAGATCTAGAGATGTAATGCAAATTATCTTGATTACTTTAAGACTGTGTGTCACCAGGAATCATGGTTTGCATGTCCTTCTTGCATGCAGCAGCATATGAATTTGATTTGCCTATCACCGGCTGCCCCGGCAATGTTCTTGTCTTAGAGGTGTTCACACTGCAAGATTTAGTGTCAAGAATTTCAACCATGCTTGAAAATATTGGAGCATCTGCGTAAACTCAGAGACTGAAAACAGTCTGCATTGCTGAGCCACTCACACTACACGAGGGGTTTGCTGCGGGGGCGTGCAATGTTTTATCACTGAGTTGGGGTGGGGAAGTCATAGATTGCCAAAATTAGTCTGCAAAAGGAAAATCTAGACTAAAATCTAACGTGTATTCAGGAAACTAAGCAGAAAATTAATGGCATTTCTAATAATGATGAGGAATGTACTAACATGAATCTTTTTCCTGTTTTACACAAATTCTTTGTTCATTCGGTGTTTATGATTTTTTTCAATCCAAGGTTATCTCCATAAGCCATTTCCGAGTCCTCCTCCAGCCATTAACAACCTTCTTTTTTTATTTCATTCCTGCCTGATTGGCTCCACTGCTTCCTAATGAGAACGAGGTAAATGGAAATCAAGCCAGAAAGTTCTATCACTGAAGTCTATAATAGGAAAAACTCATTTTAGATATCCACAAATTTGTACAATAAACTTATCTTAATGAGTTTAGCTATAAACACACATATTAATATTTATGTAACATTTCATAAATATTGAATTTCATTTTAAATGTTCGAATTTTTATTCTATATTTTTTTTAATATTTCTATAAATCTGCTTTGAGACAATGCCCATTGTCTAAGAAATAAATAAATAAAACTGAACTGAATCGATTTGAATTGAATTGAATTGACACGTCAATACGTGTCCCATATTTGTTATGTAGCTAGAAATGTGCAACTCTTTTCATTGTGAGTTTAAGAATACACCAGTTATAATGTATTACATAGAATTAATTAATTACCATTAGTTGTGGTATTTCTGTAGAATAAGCATGTTCAGTTCCATGTATACAACCACAGTATGGTTCAGACATGTTGGCATGCATCACGAGATGGCTTGGATATGTGAGTGTCGTCTGCATGTGAATTGAATAGATGCATTTGACATTTCTAATAACCTTGCATTATTTTTGACGAAGATGACACCTCAGCGTAATATCTTACTGCCTGCGAATATAAATGAAGACTTGCAGTTGACAGGCATGAGGTTGAGTAAACAATGGGGTAAATTCTCAATAATATTCTCTATCACTTCACCAGATGAAGCATGATGTCTAGGCTACGACCTGTCTTCGGATACCTGTGAAATATTAAATGATATTAGATGTGTGTCATTTTAATGAAGTTATTTATGTGTTTATTTTATACATGACAGAAGGCTGAAAAATGGAATGAACTTGGATAAAAAATGATCAGATCTTGCTGGCCTGGATTTGGGCAAAGAGCCAAAAATGTTTTTTAAAATATTGTTTTGACTAATGTTGTGTTTTTGGGTCCGTAACATGTGTCAACGCCTCCACTTGACTCAAACTAGCATTTTTCATCAAAATAATGTTTTAAATGTTTTTTTTTCCTGCAGCGCTAATATCAAGTTGTTGGCTACATGCCACTGTGAAACAGGACTATTTCTTATTGATTCTGTTTGAAGATTTCAGCTGCTAAATTCTCCATAAGCTACGTGCTGTCACTTACCCTGTAGAGACAGAAGTGGACAAAACGTATGTGTTTGAATGATCTCATTCAGAATGGAAAAAAAAAAAAAACTAAATGAAAAAAAAAATAGGACTCAAGGAATTAATCAGCATTTCTTTCACCTTCTTCCACAAAATAGTACAGTGATCAGCAGTGCAGTGATGAGACGCCTGTTTGTCAAATGCTGCCGGCGATGAAACATGAGAGACTGATGTGAATTATGCTGATTACCTTTTCCCTATAATATACATAGAATATTCTGAAAAAGTGTCACTTATGTCTTTTTATTTATAGGATTACAAATGTAGAGGAAGGTTTAGTCTTAGCTTTGTAATGCTATGTCTTGTCTTGTCCGCTCGTAATGATATTAAATCTGGGTTATTATGTTTGTTATGATACATGAAATGATATCCATCCATCCATCCACCTATTCATTTATCCATCCATCTATTTATCCATCCATCCATCTTTCCATCCACACCCCTTATCCTACTGGATTGCGGGGAACCCAGAGCTTATCCAAGGATGAACTCAGGGAACAAGACAAGATGCACACACTCTTTGGACACAATCACACATATACTACAGACAACACAGAGATGTCGATCAGCCTACAATTCATGTATTTAGACTAGAGGAGAAAACCAGAGTACACATAGTAAACCAAAAGCATGGGGATAACAAACACACACACAACACACACCCACACACACACACACACACACAGGATAAAGTTTACCGTGCCCCCTTGTTTTCACAAATATGCTTGAAAATGTTTCCAGGACACCACAGACATAAACATACCACTTGAAATAGTATTTAAGCATTATATGTTCTTTCCTTTACTGAATCTTGCTAAAGTTATATGAGCCCGATTGATATTTCTCATCTCAAGTGCCTTTTTTTGCCTTGATCTCTCCCTCCTTCTGTTGTTCCCATTCTCTCATTAACCCACTAATACTCTAGTTTTAGGCATCCTGTTGCTGGCGTGAATAGGCCCGTGTCGTGCTCTCTTACCCTGTGATATGTGATTCTTGCTGCAGTGCAGAGAAGGCGCCACCGGTTATGTGCAACTTCAAATCCGTTTCCTCGGCAACCAGCATGCCTGCAAATCGACGGCAACTTCCACAGACTAGTCCTTTTGTCAGTGCAGTCACGATCTGAGTGAAAATGGGGTGAAGAGAGGGAAACGAATAAACAAATAAATAGACATCAAGTACAAAGCAGTACATTTTAAACGAAGGGTCCATTTCTCCGACCTAGTCGCGGTCTCCAGATGACTCATTGCTTGCACTGTTTTGACCGAAGTGCACATGGCTCAGCAGTAGCAGACATCTCGCATAAGCAGACGAAGAGTAAATCCTGCTGTGCTTTCTGCAAGTCTTTGATACTCAACAACAAAATGGTCCTGGAGTGCTATCAGCATAGAATAAAGCATAGCCTAGAAATGTAAAACCTTTCAGCAACTTTGTTCAAGTGTGGCAAATTTTCTGTATGATGACGCCGGTTGCTGCATTCAGCTGAGGCGAGTTCTTACTTGGATATGACATGTCTCACTGTGCTGGATCAGGAGAAATCTTTTTCCATCTCCATGAGGAGAAAATCCACAGACTGGGTCCCTATGGATGGATTATTCACTCATACAATAAATCACTTTGTCCTTCTCGGCCAGTGGGGCAAATAAATATGGATGCATCGATATTAATCTGCTCAGTCTGATATTGTACTCATTTATTCAGAATTGTACTGTGATACTATGTGGTACTGATTTTTTCAGTGCTGTTGACTGCTGTCTCTGTCATGCTCCACTACAAGATCGAGGAACTCTTTTTTTTTTCTCCCCTCATTTTCTCATTTTCTGTTTTTCTTTTACTTTATCCAAAAAAAAAAAAAAAGTAAATGACACTGGGTTTGAGAAAGGTACTATATAAATCTGAATTTGCAGCAATTAGATACGGAGCAGTGAAGAGAGCGTGAAGTGAGCGTGCACAGACACTGTCACATGTAAGAGAATGCAGTTCAGTTTAAGAGCACCGAGCACTGAGCCGTACACATTTGCTTGACGGATTCTACACTTTGTTTGAGAGTCAAGGTGCAACTCACTCATTTTAAGTACTGCTTTAAACTCCTCATTCATCTCAGGCTGTCTTTTAATTGTAGAGTTTAAGTTTGACATAATACCTGAAAAGATAAAACGCAGAAGGAGGAATTAATTTACATTTACCGCATTTGGCTGACGCCTTTACTGTAAACAGAGCGACTTACATTTTTATACAACTGAGCAATTGAGAGTTAAAGGTGGGGTGAACGATGTTTGAAAAATGCTTCAGAAAACTGAGTCGGGCTGACAAACAAAACAAACATGTAGCCAATTAGCAGAAAGGGGCGTGTCTTGTCAATATGCGGCAAAAAGAGTGTTCAGTGCGCATGTCTGACATTAGCAGAAAGCGTTACCTGCCGTTACCTCTGCCTCGGGTTCTAGGTGTTGAACGTCCTCTTCCGCGTGAAACGGAGCTAAACCTTTCACGGTACAACACACAGTACTACAAAAACACATTTGTGTTACCATAGTATTACTCATTGAGTTCATTTATTGATAAAAATATCCCCTCAGCCAGCTGCCCCAGCAGGTTCCACCATAATAGTTGCCTGGGTTGCGTATGTCTGTGTGGGGCGGAGCTATCAAAACAGGGGTGACACCCATTTGGGTTAGGGGCGTGTTTGTTTTGGTGAATTCAAATGTCAACATTGGCTTTCAAACATCGTGCACCCCACCTTTAAGGGCCTTACTCAAGGGCCCAGCAGTGTCTGCTTGTTGGACCTGGGATTCGTTAAGTTCTAGCAGCACACATACACACGTGGACAAAATTGTTGGTACCCTTCGGTCGAAGAAAGAAAAACTCACAATGGTCACAGGAAAAACTTCAAAGGTGAACTTCATGCTCAAGGAACATCAGTGTCAGATCTTTGTCAAACCGTCGTTGTTTGAGCCAAAGTGGACTACATGGGAGACAACCAAGGAGGACACAAATCATAAAAAAGCTAAACTAGTATATGCCAAACTACATGTTGACAAGCCACAAAGCTTCTGGAAGAAGGTCCTATGGACAGATGAGACAGAAATTGAACTTTTTGCCAAGGCACATCAGCTCTGTTCACAGACGGAAAAATGAAGCATATCAAGAAAAGAACACTGTCCCTACTGTGAAACATGGAGGAGGCTCTGTTATGTTCTGGGGCTGCTTTGCAGCATCTGGCACAGGGTGTCTGTGCAGGATACAATGAAATCTGAAGACTGTCAAGGGATTCTAGTGAGAAATGTGCTGGCCAGTGTCAGAAAGCTTGGTCTCAGCCGCAGGTCATGGGTCTTGCAACAGGACAATAACAGGACAATGACCCAAAACACTGCTAAAAACACCCAAGAATGGCTAAGAGGAAAACATTCTAAAGGAATGGACTATTCTAAAGTGGCCTTCTATGATCCCTGACCTCAATCCTATTGAGCATCTTTGGAAGGAGCTGAGACGTGCCGTCTGGAAAAACCCTTCAAACCGGAAATAACTGGAGCAGTTTGCTCATGAGGAGTGGGCCAGAATACCTGCTGAGAAGTGCAGAAGTCTCATTGACAGTTACTGGAATCGTCTGATTGCAGTGATTGCGTCAAAAGGTTGTGCAACAAAATATTAAGTTAGGGGTACCATCATTTTTGTCCAGGCCTGTTCCATGAGTTTATTTTTTTAAATAATTCCATTGAAGCATGGTTGAAAAGCAATGTCTGACTTTCATTGGTTAACATTCATAGCATTTTTATTTATTATTACTTTTGTCAGATTAAAGTTTTTTTCTGTGACCATTGTGAGTTTTTCTTTCATTGACCGAAGGGTACCAACAATTTTGTCCACGCGTGTAAAATGTTATCAACTGACATAAACTGAGCTTCATACTAAGTAAGTTACTTATCTCAGTGTGACCAGGTAGTAAAAATGAAATATATATATTTATAAAATGTGCACAGTCCCTGTACCTGCTGTATTCTAATTGTTGTGTATATTCTCGTTTGTATTGTAGTACAGAATCAATATTCAGTAGTATTTTAGTTCACCAAGATTGTTAATTTCTTTATTTCGCTCCCATCGACCGCTGTCACTTTCCTAAACAGCAGTCAGATCACAACCTAGTTAAGGAGAAGCATCCTTGTGTTTTGGAGTATCCTTTCTACTTACGCTAGTCTACATCAGTATTATCAACAAAAAGATACGTGTACTCACATTCAGTCTGAAAAGAAACTATATTTTTGCGTCCCTAATCAGAGCTGATGTTATCTAGGAAGATGGCTACATGATGGGTCTATTATTGGGAAACAAAAAGAAAGTGTCCACTTTGTGCGGCGTGAGTATCTCACTCTATCTTCACCAGTGCTTAGCTACGTGAAAGGTACATCTTTCTACAATGCAGGATATGAATGAAGATGTCAATCATGATATTGTGCATTTGGAATTAATTATCTTTTCATTCAAATAGGCTGCTCTCATAAATGTACTTCTAAAAGAGTCATTCTGAATCAAATATATCTGTGAAGTATCATCGAAAATATTTGCCATGCATTCCCGTTTAAATAAAGCGTGATGTTCTTATATTTCTTTCTGTGTATTTAATTACATTTTGGAAACGTGGTTCTGCGGTTGCCATCCAGACAGACCGTGCTCTGTTGTGTATTCACAATGGAAAGCTGTATTTTTGTGTGGTTGGTCACTTTTATGCTAATTTTCAAAACCGAATCCAAGTCAGCTTTTTGTGCTGAAATTCTCACTCGCTATCCTACAATCTGTCGCGCATGAATGGGACCGAGGTGATGAATTTTCGAGCATTGGACATGCAGTCTCGCTCTGTCTTAACTTGTTTGGTGACAAAACTGGTTCCTTCTTCATTCATTCTTATCTTTCTCTTCTTCTTTCTTTTAAATACAGCCAACCCAGGAAGTCATCTCTATAATCAGCTGAATCTGACAAGGTCTGGTGTAATTACAGTTCAGTCAAAATGCTTCAATTCACCAGAGATGCCCAGGTCCTTCTGCAATACTTTCGTCAGTGTAATCTTTCATGTGTCTACTGTAGAGTTGTACCTAGGGACTGACCTAGACAGGGATTCCCTTGTGCACAGATATGGATTTGACCTGATTTTTTCAGCTCTTTAATTATGTAATTCTAATTGTAGATCTGGTTCCTGCTCTCTCCTTGCAAGCTGTGCTGTCACACATGGCTTCTGGTTATAGACTGATGCAACTAAAAGGAAATCAGTTTTGAGACTCCTACTGAGAGCACCTGACTGTGTGTGTGTTAAGAGAATTGACTGAAGAAGAGAATTGACTGTGCCAGGTTAAGCCACCATGCTGGAATTGTGCTCCATGATGCCTTAATTCATGAGAATGCATTTTTTTTTTTGGTTGTGTTTAGTGATCTGCCTGAGGTATAGAGTACTGAGTGAAATTACAATTGGCTCAGAATAAAAGAAGGTTGCCAGTTAATTATAAATGATGGCATTTCACTTGTATCTCGTTTCTCATTTTCTTTTGAATTTATTTATTTATTTTTTTTTTCTTTGTGGACAAATCCTACTTGAAAGGTATCTGGAAGGGTGAATACTAACACATGCAAGATGTGTAAAGCTTCTGCATCTTTTTGATCTATTGATCATGCAAGCGCAAAAGACATCAAAATGTGTTATGGATACATTTGAAAAAATACTGCCAGAGAAAATCAAGCTATCGGAGGCGTTTTTTTGCCATTGATGTTAACGCAGATGATCTGATGAAAGCACAGCAAAGCTTTTCACTCAAAGCTGTGTGCGAGTGAGCTATGGACGTGGTCAGAACTATCGAATCACAGATTACTAAATCTTTGATTGCGTATTTGAGATTCCCATTTGATCATTTTGATTTTACATATGTTTTCATAGCGAATCAGATTGCAGGCCTACAGCTGAAGGAGAGACGGCGGTGGCTCATTTGCATAAGAGCTTTTATAAGTGGATCTGTGCCATGTATGCGTTCCTAAAAGAAATGAATCCATTTTACATCCCCTTACGAGGCAGCTTAATGAACATCACAACTTAATGATAACAAGACCATTTACAGATGACAGACTCTTTCAGCGAAATCCTCGAGGTCAAGTGCTTGATGCATAAAACGGGAACGGATCATTTCTTTCCTCTCATTCTTTCAGTTTGTAAAAATTGTGTACCATTATCTTCCATAAATCAATAATGTAGGGAAAGAAAAGTGATATATTTCTTTCTGTTTCGAGTCAATGGGCTACCAATAAAAGGGAGAAGGCTGGCATTGCTGTAATCGTATTTGTATACAATGAGATTTTTGAAATATAAGTTTTCCAAAACGTCACTAAGATATTATTAGGGAAATTAATGGCCCTGCTTTGACTAAGCAATGTTAGAATAATAAAAAGCTATCAACATATAGCAGCAGCTCCATTATTACCCTGCTGTTTTATGACTTTAAGGTGCTGCTTAACTGTATTTCCACATAAAGCTATAACATTTACAAACCCAGCGCTCTTCATGCACGTCTCATTTTCTTTCTCTCTGTGTACATGGCCCATTGACTTAACCAGGTCGGTAGGTTGTAGAGGTGAGACAAAATGTTTCTAGCTTTCACACATGTGCCAACTTTATCAGCTGCAAAAAAGAACACAGTAAGCTATTAAATTCCTGGAATATACGGTGTGCTGCTGAAGGATCAGAGCGCTCGGCAAAGACGGGTAATAAAGGTTATGACTAAACGCCTTTGTGGTTAATTAGCTTAAGGTCACATTGGAAATATGGGAGAAAAGAAAGCTAACCTTTGTATGAAAAATCTTCTATTAAGAAATAGAATAAAACTTAATTAAAAATAAAGTCACAATTATTGGCACCTTTAAAATTCTAATGAATTCATTTATTTCACTGACTCAATGAACAATTGATAATTGATGATAATCAATACAATGATAATTGATCATCTTTGACTTCATATTTCAGTGCCAATTTATTTTATTTAATTTTATTTTATTTTATTTTATTTTATTTCAATGAATTTGCACACTTTTGGGGTTCCCATGTTCAGCACTGAATTTCTTTGTCCACTCCACATTGGTGGCTTAGTGGTTAGCACGTTCACCTCACACCTCCAGGGTTGGGGGTTCGATTCCCGCTTCCACCTTGTGTGTGTGGCGTTTGCATGTTATCCCCGTGCCCCGGGGGTTTCCTCCGGTCCAAAGACATGCATGGTAGGTTGATTGGCATCTCTGGAAAATTGTCCGTAGTGTGTGATTGCGTGAGTGAATGAGAGTGTGTGTGTGCCCTGCGATGGGTTGGCACTCCGTCCAGGGTGTATCCTGCCTTGACGCCCGATGACGCCTGAGATAGGCACAGGCTCCCCGTGACCCGAGGTAGTTCAGATAAGCGGTAGAAAATGAGTGACAGTGAGTGACTCCACATTGGTGTTTGGTGAAGGATTTGTAGTTTTTGCATAGCGTACAACAGAAGGGGCAAATTTATATTTAAAAAAAACAAAAAGATTATTTAATACATTTATAGGTTAGCTTTTCCCGTTTCTGCTCTATGAGATGCCCAGAGTGCAAAAATTTCAAGGCGATATATAAAACTACTAAAGTTCTGTGGAAGGTTATCCAAACAGAGGCAAAAAAAACTTCTCACACTGAAAGCCAATATTGTCCTGACAAATATTATATCGGAATTTATACGGATTGAAAATATCCGTAAGTCATGGGAAGGATGGAACACCACTGTACTGGTTTAAGGCCAGTGCACACTACTCAATTATAGTCCCAATAATCTAGTCGACAACTCATTTTTTGCACTGAGCAGCTTTACCCCCGAGCTCGGTGACTGCTCGCTGTGCACTGTCTCAACCAGTCATGTAGTATGTATGTGCTGTCTATTTTATTTCTGTACAATGACTCACATGGTGTAGAACTGCTCTGTACAGTGTTGAGTAACCTGTAAGGAGAGACTGAAGAGGAATTCAAATTATTCTGCTCTCATGTGTAGTTGATCTCCAAATCCAGTTTATCATCCAACAATTTGTGTGGAAATCTAAGGGTGAAATATACATACAGCAGAATTATTTTTCTTTTTGTGTTTTGTTTTTTTTTTTCCTTTGGTTTTATAGATTTTTTTTGTGGCTCTCCAAAAATATCTACAGTAATGCACATTTTTCTTTTCAATACAATGACAGACAGCTCTGATATTTATTTAAAAAAAAAAAAAAAAAAAAGGATTAAACAGGATTTAATGATCGGTGTTGTGTGCGCACCTAATTTTGTGTGCAATCATGTACTGCCTTACAACAGACTTGATTGCAAGCACTTCAGATCATGCAGTGTGAGTAGGTCAGGTATTCCAAGATTTTAAGTGTGCATTCAGCATTAGTTATTCTTCAACATGTGAAACATCATAAAACAAGCAAACGATACAGTATGAGCTAAAAATATCTTTTACTTCTTCTACTTTCGGCTTTTTCCGTTGGGGTCACCACAGCGAATCATCTGTTTCCACCTAACTCCTCCGCATCCTCTACATCCTCTACTCTACTCTACTTTCAATACATCCATATATCTCCTCATTGGCCTTCCTCTTGACTTCTTACCTGGCAGCTCCATCTCCAACATTCTTCTACCAATATAACCATCTCCCTTCTCTGTACATGTCCAAACCATCTCAATCTATCCTCTCTGACCTTGTCCCCAAAACAGCCAACCTGAGCTGTCCCTCTGCCATCCTCGTCACCCCTAAAGAGAACCTCAACATCCTCATCTCTGCTACCTCTATCTCTGCCTCATGTCTTTATCTCACTGCTACAGTCTCTAACCCATACAGCAGAGCTGCTCTGACTCCTGTCTTGTACACCATTCATATGAGCTAAAAGTATATTGGCTTTAAATTCTAATAAAAAATAAATCAAATCAATTAATATAGAACATGACCATATCTGCAGTTAAGGCAAAAAAAAAAAAATCAAGATGTTTAAAAGCAAACAGAGCTGTAATGAACTTACCTGGAAGTGTTTTTTGTCCCCAGATGCTGTTAGGATGATTGAATGAGACACAGAAATGTCTCCAAGGATCACATTTGGAGGTTTTTAGAAAATGGTAGCATTCTGGGTTTTCTCCAAATCTTCAAACCTGCAATTAGACACCACCGCCGTGCCAACAAACTAGTTGGAAAGCATGCCAGAAGAAAGCCTTGTCTTTCATCTAGCCACAAATACGAGCGCCTGGAGCTTTTTAGACACCGCTGGAACGGACTGGAACAAGGTCCTATGCCAATAATTGTGGCATTTAATTTAAGGGGAAAATATATCTAAGGGTTTTATTTTTTTATCAATTTTTTTTAGCACTATAGTTAAGGTTTCATGTTGTCATACGTTCAGTGTGAGATTAAGGTAATTAACCAAAAATACTACTAGATTCTTTCATAACCTTTGTTTTTTTTTTTTTGCCCTGGAGTTGAATCTATAATTGCTTTCCAAGTGATCTTTTTGACAGACAAAAACGTATAACCCCAGATTTCAATTAAATATTTTCAGCAACTTAGAAGCTCAGACTTAGAGGAGTCTCTATAATGCTAAATAAAGAAAAAAATCAATTGTTCATATGAGAGAGCATTGAGCACTGAGCCCATTATCATCCCTGTGTCCATTAACAACAATTACTTCACTACAGAGAATATCTATGGCCTAAATAATGACAATAAATCTTTTATATTTCAGCAATTATTCTCAACAATGTTGTACTACACATTTTTTTAACAACGTACACAAAGAGCTTCTTTCCTAAAGATAAGAAAAGATATGAAATATTCAACCAATATTTAGTGAGAAACAGCAAAGCCCTCCATCATACATTTATTTATCTCTTTGTGTAGGGAGTACACCATATAAGTCTCTGGGGCATTTGTTATTACAGACATTACGGCTGGAACGATGGTCAGAGCTGCTCTTTTAGGAAAGTATTTAATCTTCTGCTCAATCAGAATGAAGAATTAACCAACAGCACTGCAGGACAGTCCTGGTGAGTACCAAAATTATTCTAATGTTGAGACAAGGTCAAAATATAGTCAAAGGAAAAGTCGAGGTCAAAGCATCAGACATCAGATGAGACATCGATGTCAAGGGGCTTTGAGACGGCAAAGCAAGATAAGGTCAAAAAGGTAAAAAATAATCCCAAACAAACATGGCTTAAAAATTTAAAGGATGACTTGTAAAATGCGTTGGTTTGCAACTACTGAAAAGTGCATATGCTATAAATTCAACTGATGGAACCCTTTGGTGTTGTCCAGGAAATGCCCAGGCTGGAGGTTACAAAATGAAATGCATTTATTTAATTGAACTCATTTCTTCTTGGAATTTCAAACACACCTAAATGGAAGAAAATCCCAGATGAAAGCACTACACTTTCGCTTTTAGTCAAGCGCACAGCTCGGTTGCTGACTCAGCACTAACGTGATCTGCAACTTAGGGGTTTCAGTAACCAACAGCATTCAGTGATGAACAGCATTCAGGGGTCAACCCAGACCTTTAATGCCTCTTAAGTCAGATGATATTACAGTGAGATTTCTTTTTCTCTCTAGAGATGGCTCCTAATTGGAAAGAGTACTTTTAAATGTCCAATGTGCTATATTCTCTCTCTCTCTCTCTCTCTCTCTCTCTCTCTCTCTCTCTCTCTCTCTCTCTTGCATCTCTCTCTTCTTCTTATACAATCATGCTTAAAAAGTCAGAAAATGGGCTCATGATAGAAATAGGCTTTGCCCCTATGAAACGCGCTCGCAGATGTTTACTATTTAGATGCTAATTTGCTGGTTTAGATGAATGTTTCCACTTCATTGAGAGAGCTAAGTGAGCTGTTTTGTGTTTGTGGCAAGTTTGATTATATCATTGGAGGTTTGGAAGGTGGGCGGGAGATTAATGGAAGATTCATGCACATTCATCTGCAGTCTCAGGGCACCTGTCTTCCTGTGACACTATAACCTGAAGCTTAACACATGTCAAACACGGCAGAACAGTGGTGCAGTGGGTCGCATCGCCAACTCACAGGATCCCTGGTTCAATCCTCGGCTCGTGTTACTGTTTGTGTTCTCCTCGTATCTGTATGGGTTTTGCACACCACATTTTAATACCTCATTCAACTGATGCTGCTGAATAAGTGTGTATATATATATATATATATATATATATATATATATATATATATATATATATATATGTGTGTGTGTGTGTGTGTGTGTGTGTGTGTGTGTATGTATTTACTAGAACCCTCTTTATTCATATTCCTACTTTAGCTCCTTTAGCTCTATATGTAGCTTCTATGTAGCACAATGGTCCTGAGGAAGCACTGTTTCATTTCACTGTGTACTACGTTAGCTATATAAGGTTGAAATGGCCACAAAAGCTTCTTGACTTGACTTGAATTTCCTCTGTGTTCTCTGGCTTTCTCCCACCTCACACCAAAAACATGACAGTAGGTGGATCGTTGGCTTTAATTTGGCTCAAAGTATGAAGGTGGAAATGTGCTCTTGGTTCGCATCAAAAGACTGGCTTCAAGTTCATGGTGTATTGCTCCCAGTGTGAGAGGGATAGACTCCAGATCCTCCACAACCATAACCTGGATAAGATGAAATGCTGTTTCAATGGTTTTAAATATTTATTCCTTTTTTGTATTTGTTTCGGTTCATACCAAACAACTCATTTATTCTTGGTTACATCCTTAGAATGAATTTATGAATGAATAAATGAATGAAGTGAAACTGTATATAGGGTGTCTGGTATTGAGGATTATGACAAAATTATAAATATTTAACCAAGATTAATTCAAAATGTGCTATTCATTCAACCATCTCGAGTGCATATACAATAACAGGATTGCTACAGCACTACCAAAATACAGCGCAATATAGACGATTTCAAAATTGAGGTTATTACTTGCGGAATCACATTGCATTTTAATGTGTTAAGCAAAACGTAGGAGAAATGTTCGAGCAATAAATGTCTTCCACCAAGGAAATAAATAGGCAAAATTCACTCGTACAGCCAGCACTGAATGAGGTATTGGAAGAAAAAATAGAGCAAGCAGGTAATGGAACATAATCATACTACATTTCTCCATCTGTTATATTCACCTGGAGTCTATTATATTAAGGTGCTGATTACAATTGAATGATGACCTGTAATGAAACACATTATGACAGTAACCTTCACAAGCCTGAGCAAGAAGGTGAACTCATAAAAAAAAAAAAAAAAAAACATAAAGTCACAAATTACTAACAAAGAGACAAGTTTACCACTAGGAATATATTAAAGAAGCTTTAGTTAATCATGTGTGTTCATATTTAATTGCTGTCAGAAAGGCAGATACCAATACAATCCTCTGCTGTGAGGATAAATTGACTTGAATGAATTTGCATGGATTTACACCACTTAAAAAAGTGTAGGCTGCAATACTTGGGCTTAGTGATGAAAAACCTGCCTTGTGTTACACAAACAGTAAAAAAAAAAATAGCTTTTTTTGTTGTTGTTGCTTATGACTATGTTCCAGAAGTAAAATAATTCACTGTACATGAGGATTTAAAGATTTGGATATTAATGTACTTTCTGCAGGTACCTAAAGGGAGATGGAGATTAAAGCACCTTATGTTTTCTAAGCAGATAATCAATGCATAGTGTATAAAACGAGAAATAACAAAACTTAGCTAACATGAATAACCCTGAGTTTTGTAGACCATTATTTAAATCACAGCAGGGCCACTGAACACTTGAAACAGGTTACAAAACAATGCTGGATGCCATGCTGCCATTAATTAAAGACACAATGGAAAAGGAAATAAGGAAAGAAATTGCTAGCAATGCAACTGCGCCAAGATTATTATGTTAAATGATAATGTCCTGCTAGCTTCCTTTATGCGTAATTCCTACGCCAGTGTTAGCATATAACTTCTCTATTCTCCACTTCTCCATCTCAGATAATATTTTTGGCATAATTTTAGTACACAGTATGTTCATAATGCCAATCTTTGTCATTTCAGGGCCCCTGAAAATCTTTGCATACTGTTTAAGGCACACCAGGAACATGTGAGTATCTGATCTTATACTGTAAAGCTTCATTGGGGTTTCATTATTAGAAATTAGAATGACAAAACAGTAATTGTGGTAATAGCTTCAGCAAATTGTTATTATAATCTCCACGTTTTTTAGGTTTCATTTTTGTAAACACTGCTTGTGTTTGACTCATGAAATTGCTTTCTTTGCAAAACTAACAGGCAGCTAGCTATGGTATTGGGGCAGTGGTGGCTCAAGTGTTTAAGGCTCTGGGTTGTTGATTGGAGGATTGGGGTTCAAGCCCCAGCCCTGCCAATCTTCCACTGTTGGCCCACAAGCAAAGCCCTTAACCATCCAGGCTCCAGGGGTGCTGTATCATATCTGCCCCTGTGCTTTAACTACAACCTTTTCAGTTATGATATGTAATGTATATGTGGGGATAATAAATTCCACACACCCCAACAATTCGTAATGTGTAAAAAATGTATAACAGAAAATATATCAATTATTTATCCAGCCAACAATTTTTGGGCCAACTCACTGGTGTCCCCAAGCAACTTGGCTATGCTATGTGTTGATTTCCACCACCACTCTTTGTATCTGGATTATGCAATAAAACCTCTGATGGAGCAAACTGACAAAGACTGCTGTGGTTTAAGATTTGCTGCACCGTACAAGAATGGCCACATCCTAAAAGCAAATTAGGGAAAAAATATCTTTATTTGTCCTTCTGGAGAATGTTTGTTTACATGCTAAATGATAAGTGAAAATTATTTCACTTCATGCAAAAGGTTAGAGTTTTGCTTTCAGATGTAACACTGTCCAAGTACAATATATAAAGTGTATGTAGTTTGTACTGTGCACTGGCAGAGGTGGTATAAAGAGACCCAGAGCAAAGTATATCACCCAAAAGTTGTAACTATAACAGCATGTCCCAAAGTGTTGTATTTGCCTTATAATTTTAATACATCCAGCAGTAATTTGGCAATAATTACAAGTATCAATTTAAGATTTTATTACTTTTTAAGAATGATATATTTCCCATTTATAGTTTTGTATCTAGTTCCTTTTATCACTTACATTATATAGACAATAAACCTGGATTTTATCTCTTGTAAAGTTATTTAAAAAAAAATAAAAATAAATAAATAAAAATAAAAATCACATCATGTTACAGAGAATCAGCTTTAATCCTAAATATTTTTCTGTCTATGAAAACTTTGAGTACATCGAACCTTTAACATTGACTGTACAAAGCACTGACACCAAAATGCTAAATGGTATATCCATATTTACAGTTTTTAATTAGTTTTTATTTTTTGTTGTTACTATACAAATCAGAACATAGCATGGAACATATTGATGAATCAAAATGAATAAAACAGAATTAGCAGAATCAAGTATTCAGCAGAGTTGTTGTTGTTGTTGTTGTTCTTTATCCACTCCCTGTTCGGGGTCACTATAGCAGATCATCCGATCCACATATTTGATTTTGGCACAGAATTTTATACCACATGCCCTTCCTGATACAACCCTACTATGGACCGGCACTTAGAGTAAACCCCTTAGTAGCACGGTTGGTTTTCCCCATGTTGTGGCGGTGAGAGCACAGGATCCAGCTCCTGGACCAACATGGAGATAGAATCAAGTATTCAACAATACTGTTGTGTAAATATATACTGTCTAGTATTCCATTTCTTGTTTACCCAGTTTTCCTATTTTTAATTGTTGTAGATTAAAATCCCATAGTGCACTGTAAAATGTTACTGTGAAACAATGTACTATAGAAGATACAAGATACCAATAAAGCACTGCTTATAGTGAATAGGGAATAGCACCATCTCAGATACAGTATCTGTTGTTTTTTGTTGTTGTTGTTGTTGTTGTTGTTGTTGTTGTTTTGACACTATCTGGGTGTAGACAGGATAACAGATAGCGCCATATAATTCTAAGGTCACGTTGTGTTAGCTTCATCTTCCTATTCTCTGACCCCTACCATGGACTGTGGTGATATCTCACAGGGAAGCCTGCATAAAAAATAATCGTATATGCAGGACATTTGCATCATTTATGTTTTCAGATCTAGGAAACCTCCAGTTGCCTACCTTTTTTTTACGGTATATGAGTCATAGCTTACTGCACCACTACTGCCCACTTAAATTTGAAGACAACTCACTATACCTTTGGCATACTAATTCAACACAACCACAGCATGCATATGGTAAAATGTGGAAAGTTTTTGATGTAAGTGAGGTCAAATTAAAACAAAGGGATGGTGAGATGCAGGACTGTTACTCTGGCATGAGGATCCTGCAGTTGTCCTGAGACTGATTAGAGGGTGCGATGTGGAAGACAAGCATTTATGGCAGGGTTTATTGCAACTGGTTATTGGATCTGCTTTATTGATGACTTTTTACAGAGAATCTTTTATAATAAATGATGCATGCATTCATCCATAATTCAATACTTCACCACAAAATTGGCTGGCAACAACACACTGTACAGTATATAGTGTCCGTATATAAGAATCTTTATAGAAAGCATGTTTCTGTTTCCCCTGCGGTCGTGTAACAAAACCTGATGACAAGGAATAAATGTTTCACTTGTGCCACGTCTGCCAAGAGCTACAATCAAACTATATTCTACCACTTATACTCTCATCTTCTCTCCATGCGAATGCTGACGTTACTAGCTTCTGCTGCCTGCGTGTGGCAGAATAAATTTGAGTCTATTGTATTATTCAGGGCTTTTCCTTAGTTTGAATCCAGAAATGCAAATGTGGATGAAAAACGAATGGAGCTTATTAAGGAACAGCATGAGTTTCTTCTTGTTGCTAAGAGGCCGCTTGCTGCTTTATTTTGCTATTAGAACACTAATATTTTTAGGTATAGTTTTGCTTTATATGTTTCTCATATATGACCAGAATGCAGCTAGATAAATTTTCAGGATAAACAATAACATAGATGGTAACACATGGAAAATATAAAACCCTGATTTAAAATTATAGATCAATTTATCATCATCGCAGCTTATTATAAAGGAGGAAAACTCAGGGCTATGTTTAAATCGGAGACGAGAAGTCAATGGCGAGTTATAATCACTGTCTTTTCTTTTTTTGTCTATACTGTCTATAAGCATGGAAGCTGGAGAAAGTCTTCATTTATACAAAAGGGCAGCTTTAGACTCTTGAATTACTCGTTTGCATGACCTGAGGACTCAGGAAGTGTTTATCCATACAATGCTTTGAAGGCATTTTTTAAAAGATTATACCGTCCAATTAAAAATAACAACGTACTATGTGCCTCTGAACACCATGTCCTTAAGTAAGCTCTGCTTTCAGAATAAAATAATATACATTGACATTTCACAATTACTATAAAACTTCAGAGCTTCATGCATTTTATTATATTTAATAAATCATTTTTTAAAAATACAAATATTTTTCAACTAATAAAATGTTTTAGCCACCACATGAACATTTTGTTCTACAGGCACAATATTTTTGGTGATGTGATCTTTCTCCTCTCCCACTCACTCCTTTGTTGAGAGAATATTATGTTCTCCAAAAGTGCCAAAACTGCTCACTGTTCCACAATGCACCAATTATTATTGCAATAAATTGGTGTCTATTTTATCTGTGGCTACTTGTGCAGCTATACACCGTCACTGTCAGTTCTCCAATAGTGGCTCCGTACTTTCCAAAAAGCTTAAGCAGTGTGTGTAAGGCTTACATCAAGATAAGAATGCTGATAAAAGTACGAGTTTCATCCTTTCTTCCATTTACTCAATACTTTCTGGCAAAAGAGTTTTTCTGCATTATGCTCTGTGTAAAAAGAGAGAAATTGTAGTGATAGTATTGTGTCCGTGTGACCAAATTAGGCCAGAGGCTCATTCAATGTCAGCCCAAATGTCTAATTTGATCCTTATTGAACAAGCCTTAGTCAGCAATGGCAAGGAAAAACTCCCTTAGATGGCATGATGAAGAAACCTTGAGAGGAACCAGACTCAAAAGGAAACCCATCCTGATCTGGGTGACACCAGAGAGATTGGTTATAGATTATTATAAACACTGGAGAGTGTGATTTACCTTAAACACCAGAGAGTGTGAATATAGACAATATATTTATATATATTATATATATAAAATATATATTTATATATATGTTTTAATTCGTATTAATGTTAGTGCTATCAGTAAATTAAGTTTAAGTAACAATTATATAGTATAAAAGCATTATAAAGTATATCAGTATAATTCACCCTGATATGTGCCGACTTGGAGACGGGCTCTAAGTTCCGACACCTTTCTACAGCAAATACAGTGCCTTCAAATGCTCAATGATGGAGCCTATGTGGAATGTTATTTTGTGTATTGATTAAGAAGTTGTTCTCCTCAAAGTCTGAATCTAACTGAAGCAGGTAGAATCCCTAGCTGCCCCAGGATGGGCAGAAAAAGAGAAGCAAGTAGAGACAAATTAGCATAGCTAATAATATTTATAATTGTTCATAATATTTGCAAGCACTAGATTATAATGAGCATTCGATCAGATGTACTGGAGCACAAGGTTATAGGATGTATTATGTGTATGCCTAGCTAAGGCGATAGTGGACTAACTGTAGCTTAATTTATTGAAGATGTAGGATAAACACCTAGTAATACATTACATTAGTCAGGTTTGGAGGTCACGAATACATTAACTAGCTTCTCAGCATCACATGAGAAGTTTCTTAACTTGGGAATATTTCTAAGGTGGAAGAAGGTTGTTTTTTTTTTTAAAGGGTGATATAGTTTTCAAAAGACAAGTTGCTGTATATAACACCCAGGTATTTCACTTTGGAACGATAGTGATAGTAGTGATATGGCTAGTAGTAGCCATACATACTTCTAAGTGGAAGTAGGTCATCCAATCTTTTAGTTTGTTTAGATATTTTATATGGCTTTGATGAGATAGATAACTGGGTTTCATCAGCATAACAATGGAAACTAATCCCATGCCTTCTGATGATGTTTCCCAGGGGAAGCATGTACAGGTATATTGAGAAATGTTTTGCGGTATTAACAAACTCAAATTTTATACCAAGTGGTAATACTGTTTGTCAATGCACCAAGGATTATGGGTAAGTGAATCCTCACACCATATGACCCGCTGCCATTTCATCTGGTCCTCAACTTAAGAAAAATAATCCAGAAACATAGTACCTACTCAACACTATGTTAGTACTAAAGCCTATACATTTTCATGTAACTATGTGGTAGCAGGGGGGCACGGTGGCTTAGTGGTTAGCACGTTTGCCTCACACCTCCAGGGTTGGGGGTTCGATTCCCGCCTCCAGTGGGTAATCCGGTTTCCTCCCCGGTCCAAAGACATGCATGGTAGGTTGATTGGCATCTCTGGAAAATTGTCCGTAGTGTGTGATTGCACGAGTGAATGAGAGCGTGTGTGTGCCCTGCGATGGGTTGGCACTCCGTCCAGGGTGTATCCTGCCATGATGCCTGAGATCATCACGGGGAGCACAGGCTCCCCGTGACCCGAGGTAGTTTGGATAAGCGGTAGAAAATGAATGAATGATTATGTGGCAGCATTTAAATGATTGATCCGTGTGCAAGTTTTCTATATTTATATTAAAACGGACATTTCTGGCAGTGGCAGTAAGCATATACAGTATGTTTTACTCATTCTTTTTGCCTTGTAGCAATTTCTGAAACGTTATGTCTTGGAATAGCAAGAAGACTTCTTTCATTGCTAGCTGATTTTTATATTGGATATCTCTATGGTAGAAACCTAGATGGACTGCAAGTCAATGTTTGAAGCTTGTTTAGTTCTAAAAATAAAAAAAAAGAAGAAAAAAGAAAAATTTTTGGTGTGTTCATGTATTTTATGATTTTATGCAAGTACTGAATGTCTGGTATAATCATGGGCTGTTGGAATCTGTAAAGCCGTGTTTAATACTGCTCGCAGGCTAATCAATGATACATTTACTCTTTTGAATTGAATTGAATTAACCCCCCGATGGCTCCTCATTCACAATATGTGCACTCTAGAGTTTTTGAATCAGTGGATTTTTTCTGCTATATATAGGGCACAATATGTCCACTAACAAGCCATTTGGGAATCAACTTGTAGCATGTATTGTACGAATCTGGTACATTAGTTTCACATTTGCACATGTGACATTTGCTGGCTAGGAATATTCATTAACCAGTGCCCAATCCTGCTCTTGCACAGTGGTCCCAGAGCCAGTACTGGGAGCATGATGCATGAGGCAGGAATACACCCTGGATGAGATGCCAGTCTAATAAAGACCATGCACACATTTATCCATACACACATTCACTAGGGGCAGGTTATCCTTGCCAACTCAGCTACTGGAATGTTTTGGGAGAGAACCTGGAGCAAACCCACATACACATGAAAGGAACATGCTGAGAAGCTCCACAGAGACGGTAACCCAAACCTACAACTGAATCTGGGACCCTGGAGCTTTGAGGTATCAGATGTTACATGATAATGTCTTATAGTTAGATATCTGGTCAGGTAATGGCTACGTCATCTTATAGTTGATGACTGATTTTTTCAGACACATCTCTCAGCAGCTGTAGATGAACTACTCGCGATATTTGATCTGTAGGCAAACTACTTCAAATTTTTTTTTTTACATTTACAGTATCTAAAAACATATTAATATATAGTTCATACCGAACTGATGCCTGATCAGGTGATTAGACTTTCTGTGGTTTGATCCTCCATGTGTTCATGTGACTTTGCTCTGGATTCTCAGGGTTCTCCTACTTTCCAAAAACTTGCAGGTAGCTTGACTGGCTACAGTAAATTGCTCGAAGGTGTGGATGCATGCATTTATGATGCCTTGTGATGGACTGGCATTATATCTGGCAGTAATTCTGCTTCCTTGTGCCCAGTGAATCCAGTATGGGGTCCGATTTAAGCAAGATTCTGTCCAGGATATAGTGCTTACTGCAGATGAGTGAATGAACGAATGTCTTAATAAAAGAAAAATATCTGGGACTGTTTATGTGCCTTTCACTTTGGTCTAATGGTGTTTTTGAATCAGTTATTTAAGCTACTTTATTATTCAATGCTGTAGAAAACAGGTTTTGGAAGTTGAAGCGCTATTATCTTGGCCATCATGAACAGGAGTGCAGGCTTTATCTGAAGAAAACAAGAATCAGTCATTTCCCAGCATTATTTCAAGTTTACTCTTACTCATTTCCTAATTCTATTCACCCAACATATTGACATTTATGAGCACACAATGTGAGGCATCAATCTACTGGCAATCATCGGTGACATGTTTTCTACAGAATTTGTATTAAAGCATATAATGATGAACTCAGTCTCTGGCCTGACAGATTGAAACAACAAACATTATGCTGGTAACATTTTCTGTGAAGGTCATGCGTTATGTAAAATGATCTGTGAACGCATACATACGTTATATTTTGGAAATGCATTACATTTTATGGTGCAGTTATAAAGTGCAAATGTACTATAAGCAGTGTTTATAACACATTATGATCTGCAATGCCAAAGGAATTCAGCTCTACTGTAGGACACTGGGACTCTGACACCTGTGCTGATTATTTCTAAAACCAAGTGACTATATATTTTTCTGATTGTAGATTGCACCTCTCCTAAAGTGCAAGATGCCATCGAATGTGAGCATTTGCCTACTCAGTTTGGGTATAATGATGAACTGCAACCAGGTCGAGACCCCGATAAGGACGACGGGCATGCAGATGAGCTTCCCTGAGACGGTATCTGACAGTTTGAACAGAAATTCTTTGGTTATGCAAACCGTTTGTTGCAGCAGCTGTCCGGGTGGCTGTTCTCAGATGATCTTGGAGGTAAAGATGCTGGATGTGGAGGTCCTGGGCTGATGTGGTTACACATGGTCTGCGGTTGAGAGGCTGGTTGGATGTACTTCCAAATTCTCTGAAACGCTTTATGGTAGAGAAATGAACATTCAATTCACGGGCAACAGCTCTGTCGGACATTCCTGCAGTCAGCATGCCAATTGCACGCTACCTCAAAACTTGCGACATCTGTGGCATTGTGCTGTGTGATAAAAACTGCACATTTTAGAGCGGCCTTTTATTGTGGCCAGCCTAAGGCACACCTGTGTAATAATCATGCTGTCTAATCAGCATCTTGATATGCCACACCTGTGAGGTGGATGGATTATCTCGGCAAAGGAGAAATGCTCACTAACACAGATTTAGACAGATTTGTGGACACTATTTGAGAGAAATAGGCCTTTTGTGTACATAGAAAAAGTCTTAGAGCTTTGAGATCAGCTCATGAAAAATGGGGGCAAAAACAAAAGTGTTGCGTTTATAATTTTGTTCAGTGGAAATATAATAGCTTATAAGTTGTATTATTGAGCACTAAGTTAGACTGGGGCATATTTAAAAAGTAATAAATAAATAAATAAATAAATAAATAAATAAATAAATAAATAAATAAATACTTTTGATAACTTTTAAAATAATCAGTAATCATTTCCAAGTCAAGGTCAGATGGGATTCTTTGGTCTTAGTGATGTAAAACACACACACACACACACACACACACACACACACAAATCTATTTTATATATACATTAATAATTAATAAGGAACAATAAAGATAGATATAAAGTGTAATGTGTTTTATTAATAATGCATGTAACAACAATGCATTATACACTGATACAAATGTGTTCTTAGTTCCCTATCAATATGGCCGTGATAGAAAGCTGTACCATTATCTATTTTGTACTAAGTTTCTAGATCATCATTAGTATCTGGTGGTAAAGCTCTGCACCACAAGACCTGTCTTTGTGTTAGTTAAATGAGTCAGTAAATGCAGGGTACTAGCCTGCAGCTAACCCTGTCACAGTCCCTTGCCTCCTTTCCCCCATTTGCCCAAGACCCATACATCCTGACTGTGACGGCCCACAGATGGCTGCTAATTAGCAGGCAAATTAAAAGAGCCTGATTGAGATTGGGAAAAAGCCTGTGGCCTTCACTCAAATGGTCTCACTAAAGAACCAGAGAATGGCCATTCAAATAATGCATCATTTATGAGGAAGATAAACTCAACAGGGTGGCAGCAGTATCCCCTTCCTCTACAAAATGAAGGAATGAACTCTAATAAGCATGGAAACACACAAAACAAGAAGCTGCATTCAAAGGAAAGTGGAAAGTGACCCACTGAGGTTATTACGCGAACATATATATATATATATATATATATATAATGAGAATGGGAATGTAAAAGAAAAATCACCTCACTGAGGTATTATATTAAAGTTCCTGTTACTACATGATCTCTTCTTCTATGAATAATATTTCACTTATATGTACCCATCTGCACCACATCGTATTTTTATTTTTATATAAAAATACAAAAAAAAATCTCAAAGCTTCAAGATCAAGATGAAGCTTTGTAAGTGTCTCAATATAGAGCGTTTATTTGGAAGCTTAAATTTTGACTTGATGTGGCCACAAAATGCTCTCACAACGTATTTGACATTTAATCGCTCATCACACAGCGATGTCTGGGACTGCCTACTAAATGCACTCTGCATGAAGCACAAATTGCATTTTAAAAACCACTGTGAAACGGACAACCGTAGAACAAATATCACTGAAATAAAAAGGAACTGGCTGTTCAGTAACATAAACTTTTATTTATAATCAGATTAATCAGTCGAGTTGTAACGCTGATGACTAGATACATTTTTAGAGAAAGGTTCATTAGGACTTTAAATTTTAATGGACGATATTTTTCACCTTTAATCTGCCTTGTTTCTTGCTTGTGCACTGTGACTGGTCTTTGCTTGTTATTGGAAGAAACCAAGGCTGAGGATGCAGCAGTCGAGAGTCATGCCAAAATGAGAGAGAGCACTGTTTTGAAGGCCACAATGTAAATGAGACAAAATGGAAATGGGACATGCAACAGAATTGTAGAATTTGCAGGACCACAAGTACACCGTTTAAGACAAAGCCCAAATCTGTAAGAAAACCATGTATCATGGAAGCAATAGCACAGAGCTATTGAGCCAAACACTCGGTTGCAAGAGGCAGATAAAAATCATGAGAAAAATTGGTCCTCTGACCCAGATTTAGGTATAGTGAGGTTTACATGCCGGTGGTAGTCATGGTGGTATTAGAGGGTTGCATCAAGCTCTGAGAATTTAAGTAAAAGTATGGATAATGTGCCAGTCTTTCTCGATTAAAAGTCTCTTCACTAAATAAAATGTTTTTAGCAAAAAAAAATACACTTACGTGAATCTCAAGAAATGATTTTAAGTGATGAAGTCTAAAAAGAATTGGTACTGTAAATAAACAAAATGCACAAGAGGCAATTCTACTAATGTGTAATCTATAGTTATTGGCTGGATCAGAGAAGAAGAGAGCTTATAGATTCATAAAAACTAAAACTGAAAACTATTTCAATTATTCAAGCTACTATCGTAGATCTGACTCAGATTAAAAATACCAAACTCGTATAACTACGATGCGTTACCTTAAAGAGTTAAAACTAATTTTTAGTCAACTATTGTCAGTGTCATGTGTCAGTGCAGAAAAGTGTTAGGCGATCAGTATTTACACTGCTGTGGCAAGGATCCATTACCTTGTGATGCCACCAGGTCTGCCAGCCACTGCTGATGACCTTGATCATGAACAACTGTCTCTGCTGCTGGAATAAATCAATCAGAGCCCCTGTATTCATTTATTACACCTGCTGTGCTTCACATTTGTACTCTGATCATGACACGATTTTTGTGAGTTATACTGAAGTACTTTAACAAGACATATATCAAGCACATGACACTGGATAAATACACTTGTGAATCTTGTTAGTGCTTTCAGAGCCTTTCTTTTTAGAGGTTTATTATAAATGCAAGGCTGTAAACTGTTAGGGAAAGGTGTAAAACAGTGGGATGTGGGCTGTTTTAAGAAAACTGGTGTCTCAGAAAATATGGGGTTTTATTTTTGTCACTGTCTTTATGTTTAGCCGGAGATAGGAACAATATTATGTGTTTATGGTATACAAACATATACAGTACAAACCTTTAGCATGGTAGCATTGTCACCTCATAGCTCCAGGGTCCCGGGTATGTTCCTGACCTCCAGCTATTGTGAATTTCTGTGCATGTTCTCATCATGTTTCTTCCAACTTGACACATGCCTGTGGGTGGACTGGCTACATTAAATTGCCAATAACTGTGAACGAATGTGTGAACGTGGGTGTGTGTGTGCATGGTGCCCTGTGATGGACTTGCATCCCATTCAGAGTGTGTCCCTGCCTTCACACAAAGTGTTCCTCAAATAGTCGCTGACTACACTGCAACCCTGAGCAGGATAAAGCGGTTTCTGAAGATGAATGAATGACTAAATAACATGGTGTGAAATGCTGTAAAGAGCAGGTCAAACATACAAATACACTACAAACCAATATTATATATAATAAAGATTAAACATACAGTATAATTGTAGCTTTACACAATATATTAAGAAATACTAGCGGTTAACTGTCATGAAGAATTAGAATCATAATCTTCATGCCAATTATCTGTCTTTTCAATTTACCAATCTGGCAACCGTCCACATTATATTGCCGATGTATACCGGCCGATAATAAAGCAATAGATATAGCAACAGTCCTAATAATGAAAGCAAAACAACCCAATTAAGAAAGTCCTTTTTTTCTTGATGAACTAGAAAAGCTTAACATTCAGAATTCAGGACATGGACATTATTTGTATCCTAAGGTTAAATAAGAGAGTGAAATATTAGGATAACCTAACCTCCTCGGTTAAGTGGCTAAAAGTGAATTTTAGAGGAAAAACGAGACCCATCTCTGTTTTGAACAAACTCTGCCTTTGCATAAAACTGTCTGAGCAGCACTTCAGTTAAGAGATAATTCTTGTATGCACAATTTTGGTATTAAGTGTTTGATATTAACTTTACATGTGCTTAATTCAACTCTGAATACAGGCCAGAGACCTCATTTGAAAAGAGCTTAAAAGGTGATTGAAGTTGAGGGTATTAGCATCTTTTTTTTGTTAAGGCTCTAACTTCTCTCTCGCTCTCTCTCTTTCTCTCTCTCTCTCTCTCTCTCTCTCTCTCTCTCTCTCTCTCTCTCTCTCTCTCTCTGCTTTCTTTTTCTTTTCCAGCTGTTCTTTCCTACAATGTCAGCACTTTCCTCTCCGCGTTCTAATGGGTATGTTCTGAATGTTGATTTAATTTAATACACCAGCTTTTAAAACCACAGAACTGTCCCGATTTAATCAACCTTGACTTGACAGTCCTTTACTCTCTTGTATGCTGGCACTTTCCTTATATTCACTCCATTTGTTGTAGAAGACATATGCTGGTTGGTGACTAGAAACTTCTGAAATATAGCCTTTTTAACGCCTCTTGACCTTGATTGCTTTAACATTTCAAATATATTCAGATTGTTCACACATAATTTACTGCACTGATGAATGTGATGCCTTGCCTAATTATTTCCAGATCAATTAAGACATTTAACATTAATGAGCCTAAATGGGTTAGATCATTTCACCAAAATTTTGCATTAACTCTGAAGGAATCAACCAGCAAGTTTTTTTTTTTAAGATGAGGTTAGTTTTAGGATCTAGAGCTAAAAAGGGAAAAAATTGGCCATGTTTCAGGATGGGAATGATGGCATACTGTGTCTACTCTGTTTGTCACAGCAACTTTATTCAACACTTCTAGTGAGTTCATGTATGAGGAAGGTGGCAGAGGCATTTGAGGCATTTTTGTCAGTGGTTAAATACAATGTGTTGGCTGGTTTTGTGTGTTTTTGAGGAAGCACATACTAGACTTCACTCTCTGTGCTCTCAGATACCAGAGCTGTCTGGTAGCTTTTCCCGGTCACCAAATTTTGATCGTAGTAGTGAACTTGTTATACTAAAAAACAAAGAAAATGAGGGAACACTTTACCAGAATCATACAATCGACATAAAATTACACATATGATGTATTTTATTTTATTTATTGTATACCACCGTGTTGAGATCATGGTAGCAACAAGCTGAAAAGGTTAATCAGTTCTCAAATTCTTGGTCCTACTTGAGGTTTCGCAGATATTCCAAGTCAAGAAGACAAGACGATTTTATTGTCGTTTCAACCGTATATAGTTGATGCAGTACATTGCAGTGAATTAAGGACCATGGGCTACATAAAACAATGCAGAGCTAAATCACAGAACTAAAGACTAAAAAGTAAGTTTTCCTGGCCACATAAAGTGCATAGTATGTAATCTAGTGCAAACAGTGCGAGACAAAAGACAGAAGACAGTATACAGCAGAAAAGAAGACGGATAAGAAGGCAGATAGACAATACAGCACACTACAGGACTGATGTATTTTATATTGCTGGACAGTTTACAGTCTGTATTAACCATCGTGCAAATAAGTGGATTAGTAAATAATAGGATTTTTGAAACATATGTACACATTAGCACAAAAGTGCAAAAACAAGCCAGATGTGGGATATAGTTCCTCCAGCAGGTCTCTGTGTTGTTGAACAGCTCTGGGGAGTCTACAAGGGGTATCCTTATGAGGTGCTTAAACCGCATCAACTCATTTCTCTTAATTTAAAGTAGCACCAGCTCTGCTGTGAGACTCTCCTAGATTGCCAAGTTCCTTAACCTGTCACAGAGAGTAAGCTTAACAAACCTTCTGGGGCAAGGTCTCACTCCTCAAGGAAGCATCCCACTCTGCTTCATGACAGAACCATGACCTTGGACTTGGTGGTATGGATTTTCTTCCCACTCATCAGTGAAATCTTTGACCTTGTGCCAGAGGTTCACTTTCCCATGGTACTTAATCCCAAGCTATTTAAAGTCTTCCACCAGGGGCAAGGCCTCTCCTCTCACCTGAAGGGAGCATCCTACTCTTTCCAATGAGAGAACCATGGCCTCAAACTGAGTTGCATTTTTTTCAGCCCACACAATAAAAAAATGTTTGATTGTGTGTTGGCGGGATTTTTGGTGCCAAAAAAAAAACCTCCAGGGTCGGGGTTCGACTCCCGCCTCCACCTTGTGTGTGTGGAGTTTGCATGTTCTCCCCGTACCTCGGGGGTTTCCTCCGGGTACTCCGGTTTCCTCCCCCGGTCCAAAGACATGCATGGTAGGTTGATTGGCAACTCTGGAAAAATTGTCCGTAGTGTGTGATTATGAGAGTGTGTGTGTGTGTGTGTGCCCTGCGATGGGTTGGCACTCTGTCCAGGGTGTATCCTGCCTTGATGCCCAATGGCGCCTGAGATAGGCACAGGCTCCCCGTGACCCGAGGTAGTTTGGATAAGCGGTAGAAGATGAATGAATGAATGAATAAATAACAAAGAAGATTCTTCTGTCCTTTCATACTGGACATCGTAACTGTTTCTTCATTTTGTTTTTAATATTATACTATGGACTACTGGAGAAATATGGCATGTTTACAAAGTTTAAACACACGATCAACACATTAGTCACATGACTGGACTTGAGATTGTATTACTTGTGTGTGCAGTGTCAGCGTTGTATTATTTCAGTGTTTGTATATCACCCACATGAGGTGTTTGGAAAAAGAAAGTGCTTCCTTTGTTTGGGAAGAGGAGAAAGTGGAACAGATGGATTTTTAGATTTTCTGTTATCTAACCAGACAATAAGCCTTCCCACCTGTTAAATATTCTCATTATATTTAGAGACAAGGCAATCTAATAATATGAATAACTGTTGTAAGAGCTAAAAACGGGGAAAACCCTGTATAATGCCGTTTGAGGCATTGAGATGTCCTTTCAGATTTCTATGAGCGGTCTTTCTTAACTATTTTACAATTAGCACATTTGTCCAAGCCTGCTTGGAAACAAGCAGCTTTCTTGCCATTACCATACACATAACAGTTACACATGCAAAGAAGTTACAATATCAGCATAAATAAAGACAGTCTTTTCCATTTACCAGTCCATTTTAGATAAAGCTACTGACAAAATGGTTCAGTGGCTGCGTTGAGATTTGCGGCAAAAACCTTTTAAGGAACGGGGGATGGATTTTTCATTGCTAAGGCACAGCTGTGTAATTATCTAAAATGTCCTTAAACCGACATTTCGGAGAGGGTGTTCGGAATCGATTTAAATCTCATCGAGCCGAGAGAAAGCCCAAGAGTCACAGCACATTACAGGGCTTTTATGTGCGCTTTGATTTCGCTTTGCGTGCACGTAATTTGGTATCACACTGGAGCGGGAGGATGCCCAACTGTGACTGAAATGATCAGCCATCCTGAAGAAGAGGTTGCAGGTTTAGTAGCTCTGATCCCTCCCGTGTCTCATCGCTCCATCCTCTTTGCCCTGTAGCATCTTCAGAAGATGAGAGCAGGTCGCTGCCATTACATGCCAAGCCCTGATGCTGTTCCTCATCAGACCAGCTTTCAGCACAGAGAAAGAAGAAGCAGCATGTGCTTTAAATCGGAAGCGTCCCTCTTCTCTTGGAATCAATTACTGAGAGAGAGAAGGACCTGAGGCTAAATGCTTTCCAGAAAAAAAAAGCTAAAAGCTCTTCACCAATCTGCTTTTTTCCAAGTTAGCCTCAAATTCAGAATAATAAAAAATGCACGGATTTACAGAGCCACCGATGAGGACTGAATGGTCTTCTTAATGGATGCAGGTAATAAATTGCTGGGAATCTCAGTGCATTTACAGAGTGAGTAATGCCTGATACATTAAGCTTTTTCCTTGAACTGCAGTTAAATACGTTAGCAATCAAATAAACTTTAGCTTTAAAGACCGAGTCGAATAAATCTTGTCATATTCATTGGGACTTGAAATGGAATTGAAATTTTGTGCAAATTTATACAAATTCAATTGAATAAGACTGCTGGTGTCAGAATTCATTTGAATTTAGGCAAAGCAAGTCATAGAAAGTGCGAACAAGCTTATTTATTTAATTGTTCTCCTTGCTTGATCTAAGCTAATATTACTATCAGTGTGGAGTTTTATATGTTTTCATCATATCTGCCTGGATTTCCACTTTATTCCCACCTCCCAAAAAATACCTCTAGGTAAATTAATTCTATTATATTGTTCCATGGTATGAACGCACATGTGTGTGTACAGTACCCTGTTAGCTCAGCGGCTAAGATGTTACTCTACTGCTTGGAAGGTTGTGAGTTCAACCCCCAGTACTGCTAAACAGCTACTGCTGGGCCCTTGAGCAAATCTTTTAACTCTCAACTGCTCCATTATATAAAAAAGATAAATGTGAGATGATCTGGATAAGGGGGGGTCTGCCAAATTCACACGATTTTTTGCTTGTTTACAGTTGTGTTCAAAATTATTCAACCCCCACTGAAATTGATTGTTTTGGTCGGTTTGACATTGATTATGATCATTCAGTCATCCTGCTTACAATTAAATCAAAGAGGCACATGTAGGTCAGACAAATATAACAACATTTATAATGAAATAACCACAAATGTCTTTTCTGAGCTCACATCATTATCAGTTTTATTCAACCCCCAAGTGACATTCAATCTTAGTACTTAGTACAACATCCTTTTACAGTTATAACAGCTTTTAAACGTGAAGCATAGCTTGACACAAGTGTCTTGCAGCGATCTACGGGTATTTTCGCCCATTCATCATGGGCAAAAGCCTCCAGTTCAGTCACATTCTTAGGCTTGCGCACTGCAACTGCTTTCTTTAAGTCCCACCAGAGGTTCTCAATCGGATTTAAGTCTGGTGACTGCGATGGCCACTTCAAAATGTTCCAGCCTTTAATCTGCAACCATGCTCTAGTGGACTTGGAGGTATGCTTGGGATCATTGTCCTGTTGAAAGGTCCAACGTCTTCCAAGCCTCAGGTTTGTGACGGACTGCATCACATTGTCATCCAATATCTTCTGGTACTGAAGAGAATTCATGGTACCTTGCACACGCTGAAGCTTCCCAGTACCTGCAGAAGCAAAACAGCCCCAAAGCATGATTGACCCCCCGCCATGCTTCACAGTAGGCAAGGTGTTCTTTTCTTGTTCTTCCTCCTCCAAACATAGCGTTGATCCATGGGCCCAAACAGTTCTAATTTTGTTTCATCAGTCCACAGAACACTATCCCAAAACTTCTGTGGTTTGTCCACATGACTTTTGGCATACTGCAGTCGACTCTTCTTATTCTTTGGGGACAGCAAGGGGGTGCGCCTGGGAGTTCTGGCATGGAGGCCTTCATTACGCAGGGTGCGCCGTATTGTCTGAGCAGAAACTTCAGTACCCACATCTGACAAATCTTTTCTCAGTTCCTCAGCAGTCACACGGGGACTTTTCTCCACTCTACGCTTCAGGTAGCGCACAGCAGTCGAAGTCAGCATCTTCTTTCTGCCACGACCAGGTAGCGTTTCAACAGTGCCCTTTGCCTTGAATTTGCGAATGATGCTTCCTATGGTGTCTCTTGGTATGTTTAACATCTTTGCAATCTTCTTATAGCCATTGCCCTTCCTGTGAAGAGTAATCACCTGTTCTCTTGTCTTCCTGGACCATTCTCTTGACCTCACCATGTTTGTAACCACACCAGTAAATGTCTAGAAGGAGCTGAGTATCACAGTCATTTTAAAGCTGCCTAATTGGTGCTTATTAGGCTTTATTGCTGCTCCCTGATATCCACAGGTGTTTTCAATACCTGATTGAAAACACTTCATTGAACCTCTGTTCTTCAGAGTGGTAGTCTTTAAGGGGTTGAATAATTATGTCAATGAAGAATTCACAAAAGAAACATTTACTACTGTATTACAAAACTAATTGATGTCATTTTAGTTGCATATGGTTCTTTAAGAAGTCCTTGTAGGATTTCATTCTGAATACAATTACAAATGTACACTAAATTCCCTAAAACCATTTACAGCATTGGGGGTTGAATAATTTTGAACACAACTGTATTATTCAAACTGACCCATGTGGGGAATAAATAAGATGTAGGTTTTAGATTAGAAACAGGGCTCTCTGCAGTCCATAGTAACTGGATATCCTTGAGGAACATGGTGACAGGTACAGTATAAATGAATCAGTAACATCAATCCGTGTCATCTCTCTCGCTCTCTCTCTCTCTCTCTCTCTCTCTCTCTCTCTCTCTCTCTCTCTCTCTCTGTCTGTCTCTCTGAATTCAACTCAATACAATTATTTTTATTGGCATGACCGTTACAGCAGTGAAACCATTGCCAAAGCATTGTATTAATAAAATAATTAAACTATGCCAAAACAGAATAATCTCTCTCTCTCTCTCTCTCTCTCTCTCTCTCTCTCTCTCTCTCTCTCTCGCTCTCTCTCTCTCGCTCTCTCTCTCTCTCTCTCTCTCTCTCTCTCTCTCTCTCTCTCTCTCTCTCTCTCTCTCTCTCTCTCTCTCTCTCTCTCTATTCAAATATTTGGAGCAATATATATATAATAATTATAATATATATATATATATATATATATATATATATATATATATATATATATATATAAATTTCCATCTATCTTTATGGAGCTATTTCTATTTAATGTCACTCTCTTTAAAGCTCTTTATATTTCAATATACAGTGTATTCATATAGCTATTTGGATTTAAACTAGAAGAGTGGCATAAGATTAACCAAATATGAGCCCTTATTAAAGGCCCCAGAATCACTAAAATCTCAGGAAAAACTCCAGAGTTTTATTTATTTATTTATTTGTTTGTTTGTTTGTTTGTTTGTTTGTTTGTTTATTTATTTATAATCTCTTATTTATAATAGCTCATTTTTTTCTAGACCTGCCCATGAAATTTGATCAAATTTATCAAATATTCATATTTAATTCTATTTCCCAAATTCTAAACAATCTAGTAGCCAAATTTAACCCCCCACAGCCCTAACCTGTGTGTTACTAAACGTGAATGAATGCTGTGATGTTCTTTCACACCCAAATGAATCTATAATCCTTCTGCCCACTCTAACTTTTTTCTTTCGTCATGCACGATCCCAGTCTCAGCTGCCAGCTCTGATGTCAATCACATGCTCTGAGTCCTTTTGCTAGTCATATCTGTACTTCTTTCTGTTTAGAACAGACTATTTGATAACTCTGAATAGATTTATATGTTACAGCCATAAGATTTTATGATAAGAATTTTTTTGCGGGCCTCATTTATGATATTCTTTTTAGCTTAAAAATCTACATAGTATTCATAAAAAAATATAAAATATAACACTTCTAACAGCAATGTCTGCTCAATTACAAAGGATTCGAATAAAACATTCATGCACTGGTTTTCCAAAGACATGTTCATGTTTATAGCACATTACTGCATTCAATTCTATAAATGAACATTCCCATTATTGCCTCTGTTAATAATTATTTCACTTTAGTAAAGCTGGAATATAGATCTGTATATAAACAATAAAGCTTTGCTTTAAGGGTAGCATTCAAAGGGCTAAAGCTTCAAGAACCTACTTTTAGGCGTACTGGAATATTTCATATTCCAGTTTTGTCAGTTTTAATGTTAAGGTGATCAAGTGATCGAGTTTTGAGTTCAAGGTGAACTGATACAGGTAGTCAATGACATTCAATGACAGTTTTGTCATAAATGAGCATAAATTTGATTTCTGAACTACCAAAAGAACCTTGAACAACAAAATTAGCTGTTATAATGATCTAATTTACATCAGCCTGGAAACTCCAAAAAAACATTATGCCTCATGACTTGGTTTATATGTCGACATACAGTTGTGTTCAAAATTATTCAACCCCCACTGAAATTGATTGTTTTGGTCGGTTTGACATTGATTATGATCATTCAGTCATCCTGCTTACAATTAAATCAAAGAGGCACATGTAGGTCAGACAAATATAACATAACATTTATAATGAAATAACCACAAATGTCTTTTCTGAGCTCACATCATTATCAGTTTTATTCAACCCCCAAGTGACATTCAATCTTAGTACTTAGTACAACATCCTTTTACAGTTATAACAGCTTTTAAACGTGAAGCATAGCTTGACACAAGTGTCTTGCAGCGATCTACGGGTATTTTCGCCCATTCATCATGGGCAAAAGCCTCCAGTTCAGTCACATTCTTAGGCTTGCGCACTGCAACTGCTTTCTTTAAGTCCCACCAGAGGTTCTCAATCGGATTTAAGTCTGGTGACTGCGATGGCCACTTCAAAATGTTCCAGCCTTTAATCTGCAACCATGCTCTAGTGGACTTGGAGGTATGCTTGGGATCATTGTCCTGTTGAAAGGTCCAACGTCTTCCAAGCCTCAGGTTTGTGACGGACTGCATCACATTGTCATCCAATATCTTCTGGTACTGAAGAGAATTCATGGTACCTTGCACACGCTGAAGCTTCCCAGTACCTGCAGAAGCAAAACAGCCCCAAAGCATGATTGACCCCCCGCCATGCTTCACAGTAGGCAAGGTGTTCTTTTCTTGTTCTTCCTCCTCCAAACATAGCGTTGATCCATGGGCCCAAACAGTTCTAATTTTGTTTCATCAGTCCACAGAACACTATCCCAAAACTTCTGTGGTTTGTCCACATGACTTTTGGCATACTGCAGTCGACTCTTCTTATTCTTTGGGGACAGCAAGGGGGTGCGCCTGGGAGTTCTGGCATGGAGGCCTTCATTACGCAGGGTGCGCCGTATTGTCTGAGCAGAAACTTCAGTACCCACATCTGACAAATCTTTTCTCAGTTCCTCAGCAGTCACACGGGGACTTTTCTCCACTCTACGCTTCAGGTAGCGCACAGCAGTCGAAGTCAGCATCTTCTTTCTGCCACGACCAGGTAGCGTTTCAACAGTGCCCTTTGCCTTGAATTTGCGAATGATGCTTCCTATGGTGTCTCTTGGTATGTTTAACATCTTTGCAATCTTCTTATAGCCATTGCCCTTCCTGTGAAGAGTAATCACCTGTTCTCTTGTCTTCCTGGACCATTCTCTTGACCTCACCATGTTTGTAACCACACCAGTAAATGTCTAGAAGGAGCTGAGTATCACAGTCATTTTAAAGCTGCCTAATTGGTGCTTATTAGGCTTTATTGCTGCTCCCTGATATCCACAGGTGTTTTCAATACCTGATTGAAAACACTTCATTGAACCTCTGTTCTTCAGAGTGGTAGTCTTTAAGGGGTTGAATAATTATGTCAATGAAGAATTCACAAAAGAAACATTTACTACTGTATTACAAAACTAATTGATGTCATTTTAGTTGCATATGGTTCTTTAAGAAGTCCTTGTAGGATTTCATTCTGAATACAATTACAAATGTACACTAAATTCCCTAAAACCATTTACAGCATTGGGGGTTGAATAATTTTGAACACAACTGTATTATCAATATTGACAATCAGTTCAAACTCTGGTGTGTTTTTTTTTTTTTTTTTTAACACCAGTTAGCTCTGGTGAGCTAATTTGATCGGACAAGCTTAAGTTTAGAATAACAGCACTAGAACATTTTGTTTGTATCACTCCACTTGTCTGTGTTCGCTATATAAAATGTCAATTTTAGCAATAGCTTGTTACATTTAAATCATTACTCTACTTACAATGGGCTGTCAGTCAGTCTGTGATCTATCCTGTGTGAAGGTTTTTCTTTGACTGTGCAAAATTGAAACATTATATTTGGACCTATTCTGTCTGAAATATCATTTACTTGATATTAATTTCTTGTTTATAGATCTGTTGTATAAAAGCGGTACCACATTCGCAACTCAGCATGGCTCAGATTACTGTCTGTGTGGAGTTAGGTATTATTGTTTAATAAATAATAAAAAAAAAAAAAAGTAAAGGTTATTGGAAAATTATAAATGAGAAGGTGATGTGTTGCTTCATTTCAGGCTGCTGCCTCATACACCAGCTCATATCTGATGTTATGGACTCTCCGCTGGGGTTCTGCAAGGCTCAGTGGGTGAGTCCTCTTCATGCTCCTTCTATAGCCACTCTCTTCATTAATCATGTCCTCGAATGGGTTTTCATCCAATTACCATGCTGATGACACTCAACTCATCCTGTCTAGCTCCTCCCACCCACTCTCCCTCACTCATACATTCATATTTCTGTAAGGATTTCAGCATATCTGCCAGACATCTCATCATGGATGTCAGCTTAACTGTTGAAGCCATACCCAGCAAAACTGAGCCTCGGAACATCTCAGGAGATGCATCCACATGTCAAGATTTTGTGATCTCCTTGGACAACTCCCAGATCTCTCCATCTGTTACTACATGCAACCTTGGAGTAACCATTGACAACCAGCTGTACTTCTTGCTTCACATCACTAAGCTGACTCACTCATGATGGTTTTTCCCATATAACAATAGGAGCATCCAACAACTACTATCCACAGATGCCAGTCATATGCTTGTTCAGTCACTCTTCATTTCAAGACTAGACTACTGCAGCACACTCCTGGCAGGTCTACATGTGTGCACCATCCAGCTTTAGCATCTGATCCAGATTGCAGCAGCATGACTTGCTTTCAGCCTCCCAATTTCACACACTTGACCAGCTTCCTATATCTGCCCACATCAGATTTTAAACATTGATGCTCTGCCTACAGCCACCCCAGTCCCTCTGAGCCCCACCATGGAAGACATGAATGAAGGATCTTCGCTGTCCTGATAATATTGGAATCCAGCATTCACAAAGTTTTAGTCAATATTTAAACGAGCAATCAAAAAAAAAATAAAAAAATCCAAAATAGTTTAACACTGACATTTACTGCATTAAATGTTATTTAACAAAATAATGATATGTAATCACCTATATAGTGTTTTCCATAGCCAGGTGTTAATTATGGATCCAGTCTCCAGTGTATTATTCATTCATTCATTCATTCATTCATTCATTTTCTACCGCTTATCCGAACTATCTCAGGCGTCATCGGGCATCAAGGCAGGATACACCCTGGACGGAGTGCCAACCCATCGCAGGGCACACACACACTCTCATTCACTCACGCAATCACACACTACGGACAATTTTCCAGAGAAGCCAAGCAACCTACCATGCATGTCTTTGGACCGGGGGAGGAAACCGGAGTACCCGGAGGAAACCCCCGAGGCACGGGGAGAACATGCAAACTCCACACACACAAGGCGGAGGCGGGAATCGAACCCCCAACCCTGGAGGTGTGAGGCAAACGTGTTAGCCATGATTATTAATATTTATTTATTTATTTATTTGTTTGTTTGTTTATTTATATTAACCTAAAGGTAGTGAAATAAGAGAGGCTGGTTCATATTGTAGCTGTTATATTGCTGCTACATGCCACTTTAAACGGATATAATGCAATGTTCATTAGAACAAAAAATATTAGATTCACTGGCAAATTTCTGTGGTATATGAGGAATAAAACCCGTGTGTTATAAATACTGTTAGAGAAAAACAATCAACTTCTGATTGTCTGGTTCACACCACCCCACCATCGATCATTTTTTGACAACAGCATGCACTTGCTTAGTACTATAGATAATGTTGGTTGAGTAAATCTTAATATTTGAAGAGGAATGAATTGGGCATAGGATCAGACACTTGAAAGCAGAAGAAGGACGTTTCTCTAGATGATATAGACTTTTTTAAGTTCTCTCTCTGATAAATCGGTGCATGTTGCTAAAGATAAGTAATCTTTTTGCCCTCTTGCTCATATGGAAAAAAATATGCTGGTATATCACAGAGCTGTAGAGACTCAGGAGCTCTGTATATCTCTTTATCATCATCCAGTGTTGAGAATATCTTCCTACCTGAAAGAGCCAAATGCTGGCTCTCAGATTGGATGGGCTGTATCAGAACGGTGTGTGTATGTGTGTGGAGGCGTGTGTATATGTGTATGTGTCTGGTTTAAGTGCCTCTGTGTCCTGTCTGGTGCCAATACTTTCTAATGCACTTTTTATAGGCAGCCTGTGAGTCCCTGAACATGGTGAGCCACCTTGCAGAATATCAATGACACCCCTCTGAGGCAGTGCAGTAAGGGAATGTGGCCTGAACTGGCCTGGCTCAGAGACACTGTGTGGGTTTCTGTGTGAAGTGGAATGGATGATGTGTGTGTGTGTGTGTGTCTGTGTGTGTGTGTCTGCTGAACCTGTTGAAAGCCATGCATTGGATCTACAGTATATACTGTAGTATTTATGCAGGTTTATGTAAGGCAGTTGGAAGAGTAGTATATTAAAGCTTTATATGATCTGCCTGTTTCATGTTCTTCCTGTAGAGTATGTGTACACAAATTCTGCTCAATTACAAATATCGTCGCTGTCGGGCGGAAACCTCGTATGTCCAAATTTGGTCAATTTCATATTTTTTCACATATCGATGCTATTGGTCAGTCACCATGTGGGTCTGTTATTTTTACAAGTTATTAACCAATCTAAAGTCTTGAAAATAGCTTGAGCGCAAATCTCATAACTCCATCGGACACTTCAACTGTCCACCTCTTCCTCACTCCGCGGGAGAGCTTCGCGGCATATTTCTCCTCAAGAAGAGTCGCAACGAATCAACACGTCTTCTGAGGTAAATGTCTTCAAAACACTGGGCTCAAAGAAAAAAAATCTTGACCCCCGCTAGTTCTGGTGCTTTTCTGAGGACAGGAATTTAGCGCAAGACAATCCACTGCAATGCGGACTAAACCCTGTGCACTGCAGATAAGGTACGGCGTTTTTTTAATTTCCTGAAAAATAACGGTTTTGGAGATACGAGGATTCCGTCTGACGATATGTAACTTACATATTTCACTTGAGATGAAATTCTGCTCTTAATTTACAG